>NC_080042.1:78335384-78628530 GCF_012489685.1 Lotus japonicus | reverse complement strand
TTCTGTGAATGGCAATTTACGTGCCATTTTGGGCCCTTTGAAGAAGGCGAAGAAGGGCAGGCCTAACAGTCTCCCTGAGGACTACGAGCATTTTCACCCCAGCATTTCGTGGGATGAGCTCATTCTTGCATTCCAACCTTCTTACCGCTTCCCTTTTCTGAAAGATCCCAAAAGGGCTTTCAGGTCTGCGCCTCCTAACCCATCTGCTGGTGAAGGAGCCTATCTGAGATGGCTCAACAGGGTGGAGGCCAGTAAGTCTGGGCATTGGAAAGTGACTGGCATTTTCGACCTCATTCAGTTGTCGAGGTCGCCGATTACTTACAAACCCTGCCATGCTTCTGAGTTCTCTTTTCTTTTGGGAGCGGTCCACCAATAGCTTTCATGTCCCCTTTTGGATGCTTTCTCCTACTTCTTCTCGATGTTGCTGCCATCACTGGCCTTTGGGTGGTGGGTGACGATTATCATTCTTCTGCTGCTCCCACTGATCCTATCGCCATTCCGACAGACAACATTGCTTTCAGTAAGTTTATTAAAGATCATTATGTCGAGAATGGTGAAGTCTCCGATGCTGAGCATGTCGCGTTTCTACTGTATTGGCTTTCTGCCTATGTGTTCTGCACCAAATCTTTGAGAATTCCGGCTAAACTTCTTCCTTTAGCCAATCTGTTGCACGAGGGTCGAATTATCGCCATGGCTAGGCTCGTGCTCGGTAATCTCTACCAAATGATCAATGAAGCAATCGCCGATATTCGAGATCCTAAAGTGGCGTCTTTGAATGCAGCTGGTCCTTTCTGGCTTCTTCAGCTTTGGATGAATGCGGTTTTCGAAACCATCTCTTCCAGCCAAGAACTCTCCTCCTGTGGTGTCTAACACAAGGATCGACGCTTTCAGGCTTGAAGCTCTCACCCCTCCTTATGATGCCTCCACGTTCGAGTTTGACTTTAAGAAGTATTTCACCATGTTTTTCGAGCTGAAACGTTTCCGCTCGAGCTTTGCACCGTATCACAAACCCTCTTACGGCCCTCGGTGGCTAAGGAATTCATATCCTAATCTTCCCGGTTCGGAGAACCTTTCTCAACACCAAGTCGAGCTTTGGCAGACTATATTGTCTCCCAGGGTGTTAACCATCAACTTCGCCAGTAATGATTTTACTCTTTGCGGTTACAATTCCTCAGCTTGTGTCTCGACAGTTTGGGCTGAGTCAAGATTTGCCCAATACTTGTTCGACAAATCCCTCATCCTCTATCCTGGTACCATCACCAAACGTAGTGTTTTCGACACTACCATTGGTTACTATAACAATGAGGAGCTACTTGGTCTTAGTCCTTTCAGTTTCACTCCATCCTTTTACGTCACCCAGGCGTTTAAGGCGTGGTGGTCTGCTTATTGGCATGATATTTCGACGCCAATTGAGGATTGCTTCCAGCGCATAACAAACGTTTTTCTTTTGCAGAGGCAGGCCCCAAAGAAAACCAAAGGTATGCATACATCTGAGATCAACGCTTTTCAACAATTCTTCGGTGTAGTGTACTTTCCGGGTCCTCGACTTCAGGAAACGGTTGCCAAAGCAGCTCAAGTTCTCAGGCAAATGTGGGAAGCTAAAGCCAAGAAAACCCGATTGAACCTTCCTTCTGATGAGGACGGTCTTTTCTTTTATTATTCGAAAAACTGGCTTTAGGTTTCCCACCACTGCCTACTTGTAAGTATGCTTTGGCTTTTCCGGTAGTGCTTCCTAAGTGGGTTGATCATGTAAGTATCAAAAACTTTTACCACAGTGCACTGCCCCCTCGGAAGCGGGTGACCTGGACCAAGCGTTACCTATGGAATTATCCTCTCCATGTGCCGGTTGAAATCTTCAACCACATATCGATAAAATCGCTTATTGGTCAAGGTAATCATTTCGACCTGGCATCTTTGCGATATTTATGGCTTAATCCTCCTTTGTTTTCTTTTTGTAGCTGAACCAATTCCTCGACCGACCCCTCAGGCTTCTCCTCGGGTGGCCTCTGCGATTGTCGAAGTGGAGGATGATGATGATGATGATGTTGCCTTGGCTGATAAGCTCAAGATTCCTAAGGTAATACTGAACCTTGTGAAACTCTGACTTTTACTCGACGTGTATATCTTTGTGATCATTTGCTTTTGTTTCAGAGTCGAAAACGGGGAGCCACCCCAACTACTTCTGCAAGCCAAAAGAGGGCTAAAGGCGCTGGTGAATCTTCTGTGGGAAATCCCTCCCCGGCTAAATCAGCTAGTCAACGTGAGGAAGTGCAGCAAGGTGTTGAACAAGGTGTTGATGAGCAGGCTTCTAATCCTCTGCTTCAAGGTACTACACCAATTCCTGTCGAGATGGCTCAAGCCAAGAAGACCTCCGGGAAAAGGTCTAGTCGCAAATTTGGCAGCTCCTCTTCCCACCATTCTAAGAGTTCAACCAGTTCCAGTCCCCTTAGAGCATCTGGCCCTAAGGTGAATCATTAGCTCACATCTTGTTTCAATTTGCTTCCTTTTCCTCTTTCTCAATCATTTTTACTTTGATTCTTCAGAGGGTTGGCATGTCTAAAATGGCTGTACCTCGGGCCACGTGGTTTTCTTCTAAACCTCCACCAATTGCCCTATCTAGTTCTTCGAGCGGTTTAGAGTCCTCTAGCTCGAGTTTAGACTCTACTGAGTCAGACCCTGTGTGGGACAAACTGACATTCTATTTTAACTCGAAACCAATTGCTTGGCAACATCCTGGTTGTGAACCCTATTATACCAAAGAATGTCGAGATAACCTTTCTAATTTTCCTCCACAGGATATGCAGAACCTGCCTTCCCCTGCTCGTGAAGAAAGCATGCCGCATGATGAAGTGCAGGGTGGTGAGGATCCAATCATTCAGCCTGACCAAGTGATTGGCGTAATGCCCCCACCCAAGGCTGATGTTCTGGCCTCTACTCATTCCGAACCTTCTCCTCGACAGCTTCAAACTTCCCCTCAACAGCCTCGACTTTCTCCTCAGCGATTTCAACAAGATGCTAGAGCCGCTTTGATCTCACCTCATGCTAAGGGAGGTTCAGCTTCTTCTAAGACGGCTGCTTCTTCTCATACTTCTAGTGAAAGGCTCAGTGCTCTTTTGGTCGAGGATCCTCTTTCTATCTTCCAGAGCTTCTTTGATGGTACTTTGGATCTCGAGTCTCCGCCGCGCCAAGCTAAAATTGCTGAGACTGCTCAGTCTGGTGGAGTGCCCGATGATAGCCGGATTGAAGCGGCTCTTGTTAAGTTAAAAGGGCTGGTTTTCGATACTGGCTTTATTGGCAGTGTCCGAGTCACTCCTCAATTAGGCCAAGAAGTGAAAGAACTGCTTGCCTTCCTCTTAAGCCAACAACTTGATCAAATTCAGGCAGATGCTCTCGTCGAATTGCAAACTCTCGTGGTCGATGTTGTGGCCACGCTTGACAAAGCCATTGCAGTGGAGCAATCTATTGAAACTAAAAAGGCACAAGTGGTTTCCAATACCAATGGCCTATTGCCCGCAAAAGAAGAGGCTCTCAAGCTGACTGCTAGGAGGACTCTCATTGCAGCTGAGTTGTCGAGTGTTGATGCTCGACTGGATGAGCTTCACAGGGAGGTAGCCAGACTCGAGAAGCAAAAGGCTATGTTGATTGATGAAGGCCCAGCTGTGAATTCTCGACTGAATGCGCTGGCTGCTGAGTGCATGGGCGTGATGCTCTCGACATCTCAACTTTCTAAAGAAGTAGCAGCGGAACAGCGTATGAAGCAAAGCTTGGATTGTAGGATTGCTGCTGCTGGGGTTCAGCTTGAAGCCTTCAAGTCGAGAATTTAGGCTTCATAATTGTTGCTTTATTGTAATGGCCATGGATCTATTATGGCCTTTGTTGCCAACTTTATCATTCCCGTCTTGTAACTCTATTCGATTCTAATTAATGAATGACTTTGTATTGGCAATGCTCGACATGCTTTATTTCTCGATTTGCATTTTATCGTTGAATCAGCTTTCGCTACATTACTCCTTGCATTGAATTGCTAAGCCTCACCTTTTAACTTGGTGCTTAATCTAACCTTTCAGCTTCCAAGTTTCTTGGGAAACCACGATAATTTATAACGCTTTTATCACGTTTCTGTTCAACGACTCAAGAACTTCCTTCACTTGTGGTAGTGGTTGACGTGGCTTGCCGTGTTTGGCTGACGCTTTGGTAACTGCATGCTTGCATTAATACGTCTGTTTGTTACTTCCCTACTATAAATGAAGCAGTTTTCTACTCGTCTTTCAACAGCAACTCTTTTCTTTCCATTCTTCCCTTCTTTCTGCGATCCAAGAACCTTTCATTCTTCACCATGGATAGCAGACTAATTCTTCGTCGTATCAAGGACTTGGCTTTCCAAGAGAACCTTTTCCAGAACCTGTATGACTCCTCTGCTGGCCTTGATGAGCTTTTAGGGCTCATTGATCAACTACTTCATAGGCCAATCGTTGCGCGCGTTAGAATTCCTCTTCAGGAGTTCCAGGGGCTTCTCTTGGAGGCCAAGCCTCTGTTTGAAGAGTTCCGGGAACTTTCAGTAATGGTGTTCTTTCAAGAACACCAAATAGATGAGTGGAGGGATAAATTCGATTTTCTCCAGACCTCTTTGGATCAGCAAGATCCTGAAGGTCTTGTTCAGTCAGTTGTCGCGATTCTTGCAGCCTCCCTTGAAGACCTGGTTGCTCGTCAAAAGAAGGCTCGACTTGAGGGCCAGATGGTGGCGCTGGTGGGTCGATTAGCACCCATGCAAGCTAAATATGACGGATACAGAGCCATTTTTCCTTTTTAGGTTTCTAGTTTTACTTGTATTTTGCCATACTTGTAACGTTTTTCGATTAATGAATATAATTTGGCAATTTTATCGTTCATGTTTCATTCGATTTTACATTCGTGCAACATTGGCTTATATGCTTTTAAATACTTGCCATTTATCGTAACACATTGACTCTGATTGCCCAATTCCTTGATCACGTAAGCATTATTGGGTAACGTTTTCTCGACTGTAAATGGCCCTTCCCAACTGGGGGTCCATTTTCCATAAACTCTATCCTTTTTATCCATTGGGAGAATAACTTTCCACACATAATCCCCTGTAATAAAAGATCGATCTCTAACCTTTTTGTTGTATGCTTTAGCTATGCGATCCTTTTGCCTTGTTAAGACGTCTAGTGCCAAGAGCCTTTCTTCGTCGAGGTTGACCATTTCATCTAGCATCATATTCCAGTAAACGTCGCTTGGGATTTCTTCTTGCCTTTGAATTCGACATGATTGCAAGTATACCTCTGCGGGCAATACGGCTTCTTGGCCATAGGCCAGTCGAAAAGGCGTCGTTCCTGTCGCTTCCCTTGGTGAATTCCGGTAAGCCCATAGGACTTGGCTTAAAGATTCATGCCAGCTTTTTGGTTTTCGACCCACATGCTTCTTGATCAAGCTTATTAGGACTTTGTTGGCTGCTTCTACTTGGCCATTAGCCTGAGCGTAGTAAGGGGTCGAGGTCAAAAGCTTGATGCCCCAAGATTCTGCGAAGGCTGCCACTTTGCGTCCCACAAACACCGTGCCTTGGTCCGTTGTAATGGACTCTGGCAATCCAAATCAATATACAATGTGGTTTTGTATGAACTCGATCACCGTTTCCTGTGTTACGTTTTGTAGTGGGATGGCTTCGACCCATTTAGTGAAATAGTCGACTGCCACAATGATATACTTGTGCTGCTTTGATGAAGCTGGGTGAATTTCGCCAATTAAGTCTATTGCCCATCCCCTAAAAGGCCATGGCTTGATAATAGAGTGCAATTCACTAGCTGGCACATGCTGGATTCCTGAGTGTTTTTGGCAATCTTGACAACCTTTTGCGTACTCGATGCAATTTTTCATGATAGTTGGCCAATACAAACCTTGTCTAAATAGAATCCATTTCATTTTGGCCCTTGCTTGGTGAGCACCACACAGGCCATCGTGAGCAGCTGATACTGCTATAAATGCGTCGTCTTCGCTTAAGCATTTCAACAGTGTGCCGTCGACGTTCTTTTTAAACAACTCGTTGCCTAAAATGGTGTAACTTAGAGCTCTATACTTGACTTTTCTATCAGTTGACCCCACTGGGTTCTGCAGGTATTCGACAATTGGCTTTCTCCAATCGTCAGGAGTTAGATTATCAATGACCATAATGTCGAGATCTGAAGGACTCAGTTTTTCTTTGATCTTGATTAACTCTGTTAACTTTAGTCTATCTATCATATACCCAGAAGCAATCTGCGCCAATTCATTGGCTTCTTGGTTCTCTATTCTAGGAACGTGTCCTATTCCAGCTTCGTCGAATTTAGCCAACAAATTGCTTGCTTTCACATAATATTTGGCTAGATGCTCACTAACGCACTTGTATTCTTTGGTAAGCTGCTTTACTACCAACTCAGAATCCCCTTTCACGACAACATTCTTTGCCCCGAGAGCTAGCAAGATCTCGAGGCCTGATATCAGTGCCTCATACTCGACCTCATTGTTCGAGCAATTACTCTTGATCCTAAATTTGAATTTAGTGGGGATGCCCTGCGGGGACATGATAAACATCCCGATTCCAGTTCCATTCTTATGGCTGGAACCGTCGAAATATAACTTCCAAGGCTGTATGCCCACATAGGTTATGATCTCTCTAGGCATGGTGTGATCTGCCAAGAAATCAGCAACCGCCTGCCCTTTAATCGCTTTTAATGGGGTGTAAGTTAATGAATATTCGGTTAGGGCCAAAGCCCATTTACCAATTCGACTATGCAAGATTGGTTTGGATAACATGTGCTTTATTATATCATAATGAGAAAAAACCATTACATCGATTGGCTTTATATAATATTTCAACTTTACACAAGAGAAGTACAGGCATAGACACAATTTCTCGATCATAGTGTATCGAGTTTCTGCGCTATTTAACACCCTACTTAAATAAAATATGGCTCTTTCGTTGCCATCTTCATCTTCCTGAGCCAGCATGCTCCCGATGGTTTCATCTGTGGCAGAAATATACAGCTTCATTGGCCTCCCCTTGATGGGTGGTACCATTACAGGTGGATTGGACAAGTACTTCTTGAGTTCATCGAATGCCTTTTGGTGCTCTGCCTCCCAGCGGAACACATCTTCCTTTTTTAGTCGAAGAAGCGGAGAAAATGACTTGGTCTTTTCACTGAGGTTGGTAATGAATCTCCTTAGGAAGTTAATCTTCCCCAATAACGATTGTAGTTGCTTCTTGCTGGTTGGTGGACTTGTGTCGAGAATGGCTTTAGCTTTATTTTTGTTGATTTCGATGCCCTTTTTGTGCACCACAAAACCCAAAAAATCACCTGCAATAACACCAAAAGCACATTTAAGGGGATTCATCTTTAAGCCATATTTCCTCATCCTCTCAAAGGATTTCCTCAGATGAGATAAATGGTCATCCCTTGATGGGGACTTTACCACAATATCATCAATGTAAACCTGCATGAAAGTTTCAATAAAATCATGAAAAATGGTATTCATTACCCTTTGGTAGGTCGCGCCAGCGTTTTTCAATCCGAATGGCATGACCACCTTCTCGTATGTCCCTAAGGCACCAGGACATCGAAAAGCTGTTTTCGACACATCCTCTTCTGCTATGAAGATTTGATTGTAGCCTGAGTAACCATCCAGCAAGCTTAAGTATTCATGACCAGCAGCTGAATCCACCATCATTTCAGCAATAGGCATGTGATACTCGTCTTTTGGAGTGACAGCGTTAAGATCTCGAAAATCAATGCAAACTCTCATCTTGCCGTTCTTTTTTATCACTGGAACCACGTTGGCTAACCAGTCCACATATCGAGCCGTTCTGATAAACTTACACCTAAGGAGCCTTTCAATTTCTCCCTTGATTTTTACCAACACATCTGGATGGAACCTCCTGGGTAATTGCTTGACTGGTTTCTTGTCTTCTTTGATGGGTAACTTCAATTCCACCAATTCTCGACTGAGGCCAGGCATTTCATCGTAATCCCAAGCGAAACAGTCTTTGAATTCCTTGAGTAATTTCACCATCTTATCCTTTAATTCTGGGTCAATAAGAGCACTGATGTATGTTGGCCTCTTTTCTGAGCCATCACCCAGGTCCACTTCTTCTAAAGGGTCTTGTGCTTCCATTTTCTTGGACATGTCGACCACTGGCTTTTCGAAGCCTAATGGGCCGTCATCGTAGATGCAATCTAGCCTCAAATTGCAAAGGTCCTCGAATTCGCATTCATCGACACTCTGCTCGTTTTTCCTTATGCACGTGTTATCCTTCTGTGCTTTTGCCTCCTCCTGAGATGTCATTTCGACAGGAAGAATTGAGGCCTTGGCTTCGTCAGTAGCCATTTCTTTGGCTATTCTTGCGGCCTCTAAGGCCGTCCTTATTCTGTTTTCGGCTGCGTAAGCCGAAATTCGAGCTAGGCTCGAATTAATCATCTTTAACCTCATTTTGCCACTCAGTTGTGGCATCCTTTTCTTCATCGCTGTGCCATCCACTCATGGCATCAGGTTTGTACGCTTCAACGTCACCGAGTACTCCGAATACGGGTTGAAATATTGAGAGGCCACTGTGTCTAGAGGAGCAATTGTGGCTAAACTCTTTTCGAAATTTTTCTTGCTGACGTAACCTGTCTCCGCTAAGTAGTAGCTCTGATCTGCTTGCACGTTCTCGACGACTCCATCTGCTTTCCAAATGGAAATACGTTGGTGCAGAGTTGAGGGCACTGCCCCCACGCCGTGGATCCATTCTCTCCCCAATAGCAGGTTGTAGTTGGCTTTTGAGGGCACCACGATGAACAATGTGGAACGGGCCACCGTTCCTACGGTTATGTTCATCATAATTGCTCCTAAAGAAGAACCTGTCTTCCCTTCATAGTCGGAAAGGACCATGTCGTGAGGGATTAAGTCTGCTTCAGTTTTGCCTAGCTTCTTGAGCATAAACTTAGGCATTAAATTGATCGTGGCCCCTCCATCGACAAGAACTTTATTGACTCCTTTTTCGTCGACTTTGGCCCAAACGAATAACGGCTTCAAGTGGCTTTTCATCTGCTCCGTTGGCCTCTGGAAAATAGCTCTTTCGTCTTCGACGGATCCTTTTTGCATCACGTAGTAGCACAAGGGGTTGTCATCTGGCTCCTCCTCGTCGTAGTAGTCTTCTTCATTCTCGGTGACCTCCGAGATCCTGTCGAATTCAGCGGGTAAGATAGACACTATGCAGATGATGTTGAGATCTTCCCCATCGCTATCATCGAAATCGTCGAGCATGTCTTCATCCTCGTCCTCAGCCACATCTTTCCCTTTTTCTTTGGCCGGGTTTGGGGGCACAACTGTTCCCTGTTTGATAGCATGGTCGAGCTGGTTGATGATTGACCCCACACTAGGTTCCTTGTGAGGGTTGTCTTCTGGCTTTATGTCCCATAATGAACGGAACTTACCGCCTCTTTCTCTCTCAGCTTTTCTTTTCCTCAGGAAACGTCTGAATTGAGTTCTAGTCATTTGCTCAGGAGCATAATAATTCCCAGAGCCATAGGAATAGTTCCGCGACACACGGGAATTGTTGATGTAAGATGACACCTGGCCTAAGTCGATTTTCTGCCACTTGGGGTATGGTTTTGGTCTTGGGGGTGCTGGCCTAAACCATTGATTCTTTGGCAAACCAGCATCAGGGACATAAGTCTTGTCCTTGATTCTTGACCTCTGGCCTTTGTGGCCATCGAGTTCTTGATCCCTCTCAACCCACTCCTCGTGGGGATACTTCAACCTTCTAGACACAGGCATTTTGCTCTGGTAATGCCTCTTCATCTCAGAATCTTGATAAGCTTTAGCTGCTGACTTGTCGAAAACGGCACTACATCGAGGACAAAGCATGACCTCTTTCTCGCTATCTTTGCTTCGTGACAAAAACTCGACAAGAGTTTCCCCTGCCTTGGGGTAAACCTCCTCTAGGCTCACCTCTTTCACGACGTCTGGTTCTTCGACAGCCGTATTTTCCTCCTTTGCCTCCTCGAGTGTCAGGCCCAGATTCAGCTTCTCAGAAATGTCAACCATGCCAATGTAGAAAGGTTCCACGTAATTGGCTTCAGCTACCTGCAGTGGGTCGGAGTCAATCTTCATTTGGCCTTTGGCTTTTTCGTCATACTTGAGCCTTCCCGAGTCCAATGCCCCCTGCACAAGATCCCTGAAACGAACACATTGTGAGGTCCAATGACCAAAAAAGTTGTGATATTTGCAATATTTCTTCCCCTTCCTTTGTTCAGGAGAAGGAAGTTTTTGGTCTTTAGGGACCACAAGCAAACCATCAGACACAAGTATATCATAGATTGCATCACATTTGGTCACATCAAAAGTATAAGTTTTCACAGCAGGAATCGTGTTCTTGGGGTTTTCCTCCCCAAGTTTGTTTTCACGTGGTTTCAATGCTTTACAAACATAAGGATCCCCTGGCTGAAGTTCAGCCAGATTGACATCATTTAAATCGACGTCTGCAGGGACTTCTCGATAGACACATGGATTTTGACATACTGAATCCGCGTCTATGTACGCTACCTTCTCCTTCTTTGGCCACTTAGTAGTCTTGGCCCTTTCCTCGGACTTTTCGGCCTTTAGTAATTCGATGTGCCTCACTCTATCTGCGAGTAAAGACATATCTCGAATATACTGAGTGTCGATTTTCTTTCTAATGGAATACTCTAGACCACCAGCGGCTAAGACAACTAGCTCGTGTTCAGGGACATGGGTGAAACATCGAGATTTAAGCATCCTAAACCTGTTTAGGTAATCATCAATAGACTCTGCTGGCTTTCTTTTAACACTAGCCAGATCCTTCAAACTTACTTTGCACTCTCCCCTAAAGAACTGTTCATGGAAAATTCTTTCCAACTGAGCCCATGTATGGACTGACCTAGGAGCGAGGGTGGTGAACCAGGTAAATGCATTCTTGGTTAAAGAACTCGGGAAGTACTTCATTTTTAAATTTTCATTGATGGCTAGGTCTCCTACTTCGATTTGGTACCTGGCTATGTGTTCTACAGTGGACTCTCCTGAATCCCCCGAGAACTTAGTGAATTTGGGGACCTTCCAGCCTCGAGGAAGTTCTGATTCGAGAACCTCCTCTGTAAAGGCTGACACAAAATGGGGTCTATTCGCGAAACCCACGTTGAAACCATGTTGGTTCAACAGTTGCTCCACCACAGCAGCAACATTTTGTTGCCCCCCAGCGTTCTGGTGTCGAATTCTTTCTAGCACACCATCAGCGTGTTCTTCCCTGTTTACCATATATACATTTTGCAATGGCGGCTGCACTGCCTCGTACAAAGGGTTTGCCCTCATCTCTTGGTGTTGCGGCACCTGATAGCGCACAGGGGCAGGGACATGGTTAGGCAACGGGATTTGGTTGATCCCTGGTGCCGATTGGATCTCGACTGGTGCCCCCAGGGCTGTCGCCAAACGATCCATCTGTCGTGCCAAATGCTGATTATTGGCATTATTATTTTGGAGCACAGGGTTGATTAGCTCACCTATCTGTCGAGATAACATGTTAACCATTTCATGGTTACTATCATCTACTTGCTGCCTAATGGCTTGAAGTGAACCAGTGTTCATACCTGTAGATAAATAAATTTGTGAACTAGATCCAGGAATAGAAGGGCTAACTCGACTCCCCAAATTTAGCATTGTTCCATTTGCCCCAAAAGGGGGTATACCGAATGGAGGAACATTTTCAGGGAACGTCGAATACGTGCCTTGTATGCCTTGCATCATAGACGTAGGCATACCATAAGGCATGTTTTCCCTCGTAACTGTTGGAACAATTTGTGCCTGTACTGATGTAGATACAGGCATTTCTGCAACTGCAGAAATTGCTACATTCTGGGTTGACATAGTGGTGCCATGCCCCATTCCAGTAGACACTTCTTCATTATTATTACCACTACTTCCCCCGGGACTACCCTGATTGCCCACGTTAGACCCTTGGGGGGAAGTCCTCCCTCGATTGCTTGCCATACTTATAGTCTTACCACTTCTCAGGCGCATATAAATCACAATCAAGGCAAGTAGCAAATACCAAATAGCATGCAGCAAACAAAACACACAAAACGCTTCTGTAAAACTTAGTTTTCACAAAAATGGTCCCACTGGGTGTGCCAATTTGTTTACACGGATTTTTGGTAAACAAATATCCTCTTAGTTCGACTAAAGGAAGTTTAGATTTCAGGGTCCTTTTGAGAAAACGCTTTGCCAAAGTGTTGTGTGTACATGAATGTGTTTTAGACAATAACAAGCAGCTCAGATGAAACTGGAATTTATTGAATACGAGTCGATTACAAAACAGTCAAACAAACTAAAATAACATGAAAACTACATGAACTGCAGATTTCGACAAACAAACTGCACAGAAGAACTGGAAATCAACAAACTGAAATGCGGGGAAACTAAAGTGTTGGTTCTGCAACGTACTCCTTCATCATCACGTTTTGCTCCTTGAGTCTCATTGATGCGGACATTAGAGCTTTCTGGTGAATTTTTCAGAGTTTGAGTTGGGAACCTTCTTTCTGAATTGGATTCTCCTATTTATAGAGTTTCGTGTTCTGCGTGTTAGTGGGTCTGGTTTCTCCCACGATCTGATGCTTGCTCCGGAAGTTCTGCGCATGGTGGTGGAGATCGTGTGCTTCAACTGCTCCAACCGTTTCCTGGCCATGTTTTCGACCATCGTGGGGGGAATTTGACTTGGTCAGTGTGGCACGTGTTACATGTGCCTGTGTTTAGCAGTAATTGTTGTTGTCGAGTTTTGCCGCCCCATTAACTTGGTGCAACTTCCTCTTCCTTTCTTTAGTCAGAATTCGACTTCCTCGAGAGTTTTGGGCTGAATGCGTTTTTCTTTCTTGGGCCAAAATATTGGGCCAACAGACATGTTATCAGAAATGGATAAAGCCTATATTAGAATTTGGATATATTTGGAGTGCAGAGTTTATCATCAAAATATCCATAATTACATCGTGCGTACGTAAGATCGATATATATATCTAGCACAATCTAAGATCAAAAGAATTTGGGCTAGATTAATGGATTAACTTAATTTACTTCGAAAGCTAACTCATGAAAAAGAATTATACCTTCTGCTATAAGTAATTCATTAGTCTTATCTAGATAACGTATGATTTATTAATAGCCTATGATAAAACTATTTTCCTCGTTCAAAAGGAATGCCGGTTATGAAACATTAGCAATCAATATCATCATTTTCTTGTGAAATTCTCAACAAATAAGCACTTGGTGGCAATATGTTCTCATCCGGTAAAGAATTGCTTGCCACTTCTCCTTGTGTTTATATAGTGCGCTATTATTATGATTTAGAAATAATGATTTTTAATACTTTTTGTGAAAACTAAGTTACCTTTGCCTACCTTGCAGAAACATGAAATGTCTAATAGGTGAGTTGGAATGTATCACACAATAGCATTAATAGTACTATTTTAACCAAATTAACAAAAGGATGGTTTTGTAGTTGATCACACGTTAGATTAGCTACTTTTTTAATAGGGAATATACAAGAAAGACAATAAGGAATGTCATGCGGCGGTGTCCGTTTTGTTGATACCAAAAATGCAAGTTGTGGCCATGTGCTCTTTTCCCTTTACTAATACACGCATAGATTCTGTAGTGACTATCATCACCAGTTCACCACAATATTACATTTCATTAGGGATTATAATATTAGTTAAAAATATATCATATAACTCAATACAAATAGATTTAAATAGCCATATAATTTAAAACATTATCAACACTTCATTATATATTTAACTTCATTGATATAAAATGATATAATTATGTATATGAGTGGGTAAGTATATGAAACTCAAAAATATGATTTGGTGAAATCTACGTATACTTTCATTTTATGTTGTATCATAAATTCATAATGACAAATATTTCTCATGAAAATATATATATTAAAAAAGAATGTTAGATCAGATCTCAAATACCTTTTCTTTTTACGTCTCAAATACCTTATCATATCATGAATATGAAACAAACTTACGAAAGAAAAGTGGAGCTACCACTACGAGTTTAACTCGTGGCAACTTTTATGTGTGATCCACTTTAATTGAACTTGCTTTTCTTTACTTTTTTTTTTTATAGAGTCAGCTAGGCTTTTGCTTTGTTAGTTTTTAGCAACTAGATTTTTTAAGTGCGGTTGAAGGGATATGACATAGGAGAATGCTAAAAAATGCTGAATTATTTGAAATTTCAACATTTCTAAATATTCTCATGGCCTCCAAAATACAAGATCGAGACTCATAAACAGGTAAAGATAAATTCAGTAATACATTTAAGAAGATTGATGAAGGGAAGAAAAGATAGTGAAAGAAATGACTCCATATTCTCTTGTCCACATGCACTAACCAAAGATATACGTATAGATAATGAATTAATGACATATAGCGACTAAGCGACATAAAGTTGTTATTAAAAAGATTGTACTTATAGTATACTAATCACAACAACTTTCTTAAAAACAAAATTCATAAGCTTTATTGCAGAACAACCAATTAATATTTTGACAGCAAATAGGGATTTTCAGAAACCTTATTGATCCTTAAAAAAAAAACATTTTTTTAAAAGCAAAAATATATTGATAGGATAAGTCAATGGAATATAGATGCATGGTGTGATATATTGGAATAGAAGAGATAGATAGAAATAGAATGTCAGTGAAAATGAAATAAAAGAGAAAATAAAGTGTGAATGAATAAGTACTCCCGCCTTCCAAACCAATTATACAAAAACTATCTCAAAAGATAACGAAACTCGGCAAAAAAAAGTCTAGCAAAAGAGAAAACAACCAAACACCAACAAGGATAAGAAAAAGTAAAATCCTAAAAACAAGCAGAACAAACCAAACCAGCAACAACCCAAAAAAGAGCTAAATACGCACACAACCAAAGTCAGCAAGCGACAAAATGGCTTCCTCATCTGAACAAATGCAGGTTACACCAATTATTTGCTTCCAAACCAAAAAGTGTGCTTAGCTCTAGTCATGACGCTATTAGAATAATGAGCCTCCGACAAGATCAAGGGATTGTGCACAACAGAAAGAGCATATATGTCATCGAAAACTCTGAAACCTCTACGTACTTGCGTGGAGTTTGAAACCTTCTTTAAATGATCTCTAGAGGTAGAACTCATCTCCTAGGAGTTTGTAAGTCCAAACCCTAGAAAGAGAGGTGGAGCATTTTTTTTTTGACCATATTTTCATATTACTAGCTCGCCGTCTTAAACTCCCATAAAGTGGTGGTTTTGACTCTTAGAAATAATTTAATGGAAAAAATCTCTATTTTCACCACCTCATTTTTTTTCTCAATTTTTATAACATCAAACAACTTACTAAATACATTATAGTTCTCACATCTTTCTCTCAACTCATCTTACCTCTTCCTTTCTTCTCTCTTTCTCTCATCAACCAAACAAAGCAGTACGAAACCGAAGAGATAAAAAGTTAAAAGCTTACAAATACACATCACCAAATTTAGGGTTCCTTTGATTACGATTTGTAACACAATTTTCAATTTTTTGAAATAGAAGAAATATGTCGCCCAAACTGTTTTTATTTTTATATTCTAAAAAGTAGATTTTAAATTTTGTTTCTGAAAAACAATTTTTAAACTCATAAAATTGAAAAGACAACCCAAAAAAAAAAAGCGCTTAGTTTCTACCCGTTCATAGTTTTCCAACAACTCACATCCATGATCCATGTTTTTCAATAGACAGCAATTTAATTGGCTCAGAAGTCAGATCGCGATAACTAGCATCACACTGTGGAAAGTTTAATTGTAATGAAACTGTCCTCATAACTCACTTAATTGGGACATGTACTTGAATTTTTTTGAGTAAGAGTTCAATACTTTGAAAGCAATAGAACATCATATATCCTTCTCCTTTTCTTTCCATAGGACAAAGTCACAAAACTCAATTATATCTTATTTTAACTTATTTTAAAAAATTGATCGAGAATTAATCAACGCAAAGGCGACATTTCTCCTTCCTCGTGCCTTTCAACTTTTCAAACACCACAACCAATAAAAAAACGTAGAAATCTTTCACTTCTATCATGGTAGGATTATTTTTCATTAGGCATGGAACGATCGATTATTTGATGATTGTAACTATGAACTTTAAAGATTCAATGAACTACTTGATGAGGATTGGATTTATACTGTTCATCTCTTACTGAAAGCCGAAAGGTACTGAAAATGAGAGTAGATTAATTTGGCCAAACAACTTAATTATTTCTCTCAAGAAATCAAAATCAAAATTTCCAATATGGAAGGTGGTCACGAAGTCAGCTTTCAAATCAAATATGTGATACACAAACATATACAACCGCAACATTCATACAACACTCATACAACACACACTATAGTTGCAGTTTGTAACCTTCGCAAATATTAGTGGTGGTTAAAAATCGTCACTAATGTGTGTGTTGCATTAATGTTAGAAAAATCTTATCCGATCACCTCAAAGAAAGGAAGAGAATTTCCAACCTAAAGATGTGGAACTAGCTAGAGATTGGATACTATACCTATTTTGTTGCTTCAAACTTACGAGTGGATGAGCTTTGTTTTTTGGTGAGTCTTTTTCCAACTCCTACGCAAATGTATATGATTTATCTCATATTCTCATCTGTTTTAATACATTTCATTTTTGTTTCTAATCCCTTTTGGTTGTGAATCCTTTTGCTTTCATCTGAATAAACGATTGTGTTGACTGCACTATTGAAGAGTGCTCATAGATCTAAAGTAGTGCAAATAAATTAAATTAAATATGAATAATTGTGGATAGAATTTATAATCAAGCCCTCCTTATAAAAATAGACTGTCACTACTTGCTTTTTTTTTTTGTGGTCAAAACTGTCACTACTTGCTGAACTATAAAATCTTCAAGTATCTCCAATAAGTGTCTTTTGTTTTGGCGATCCAATGTGTCAAAAAAGAGAATTTTATTTTGGGCTTTCAGATTGTCATCTTTATAGGCCTTTTCAACTCAATGTAATGATCCATCAATTGTTATTGGCCTCTTTATAGAATATCTGACCAGAATCAATAAGAACTGAGATTTGTCCCAAAAAAAGAAAAGATTGTCATCTAAATTTTATCAAATCCCTCCTCTTATATGAGATTTTCCTCCTCAGTGTGGAGACTGGAGTACTACAATGTCTATGTTTATGGCCCATGTATTTTTTTTTACTTTGTTAATACCTCGGGGCTTTTAGTCTATATTACTCTAAATTGATTATTTTGAAAGGGAATTACACTAGATTGGTAAAAAACAAAAGTCATATAGTCCTTAGCCAGCTTAGTCCCATTTATTTATCCCTTCACCCCTTTTAGATTGAATTACCTATTTTGTGCCCGGTGTCGCACAATGGATCTAGCAAAGTCATATGCGAGTACTTGAATTTTTGTTGAATTCAACGTACTTTGTCTTTTCCAATTCATGTTAAACTTAATATGGTAAAATTTAACTTCGTAGTTAAAACCTTTTGATATGTTAAATCACGTTTGCGTTTGCTTCAACATCAAATCAAACATGCATGAAGAAAGTTACAAATTTAGATATCGGCACTGATGAGAAATTATCTCTAAGAATATTTAATGAGTGAAGTCCCTGAGGAATGTTATGGGTTTTCTTTATTATTATACTCCTAAAAAGTGACCTTAAATAAGTTAAACTTTGATTTTCACCCTTGTGGCTACAATAACGAGCTTCCCCTGGATATGCTCAACATGCCAAATACCTCAAAGATTATTTTCAGCGCGCGCACCCCATATGCTCAAATTCAACCAACATAAAGAGGCTTAGAACTCTACTAATATCACAGCACAAGCATTCTTTTCTATTTCTAAAGACGATGGCAAAGACAATATAATTATGATACATATCAAGAAAACTCCTTCGCCTGGAACACATTTCCTCCTTTAAGCTACACATCAAGAAAATTCCTGCGCCTGTTTTACCATCCGAATCCAAACGCTGCTGACTCTGCCTTCATGTGGACAATTTCGGACAAAGTAGCCTGTTCTAATAAGTGCTTTAAAGCAAACAACTCTACTGCATTGAGACCTTGGCCAACAGGCAAGAATATTGATTTTTGTGGGTTCATCTACAAAGAGCCTTTGATGCTTTCTGCAATTAAATAGCCATTGAGACATGCAATCTTCCCTACACGGATGACCTGAATAAAAGTACAACAAAATTGTCAGATTGTCTCTTACATAAACAATTCAGAGTGTTATAATACAAACAATTACTAAATCACACATGTTACCTGATATTCTGGTTCCTCAGTGCTCCACTAGTTGAAGAAATGCCACCAAATCTGCAGGCACTGTTAACTTGTGGTCTCTCGGCATCTTGAACCATGTTTGTAGACATTTTGTACGAATGCTGCCCTAGATGCTCCTTCAAATCGCTCTGAACTTCTGCCAATGGATTTACCAAAAATCTACCCCCGCCCCTACGGTGCTGATTTTTTTTGTTATTTGCAGTTAATACTTCTCTGCTTCCATTTCCATCAGTTGCATTATGCACAGCAGTTGGTGATGCTGAGCTTCCCAAAGAGAACCTCCGTGATGTGGAATACCGACCTTCATTCCTTTTCCAGAATTTAGAACTCAGAAAATCAGTCCCAGGTAGCTTACAACATGTGTCTTCTATGGCATCAGTATTGGGAATCCTGCCACTTGATAATGCCAAATCATGTGATATTTCATCTAGGGCCATCTCTAGACCATATACACGTGTCTCCAGAGAATTCATCCCAGTCTGGGAGCTTCCAATAAATCTCTATTTATTCAAATATGAGGATATAAGTCAGAAATATAAACTTCCACGACTTTCTTTTAATTTTTAGGAGAAAGTAGAAACATCTAACAGATAAGGTTTTAACACCGTAGGGAATTTATCACAATTTGCTAATTGCACTGTTTCTTAGATTTCGGGTCCGGTCTATGTTAGCTCAGGGGTGAGGAATGCTCTACACTTCATAAGAACTTAACATCCCCGTCACGCCCGCGGATGGACACCTAGAGCGTGAAGATTACATGACTGGACATCTGTGGGTGGTCCAATAAACAAGTCTATGATAGACTCTGATACCATCTTACAAATAACAATTCAGGTTATGCCTAAGTTTACCCCAAAAGCTAGCTCAGGGGTCAGGATTGTTATACACTTTCTAAGGACTTAACTTTGTGTGCCCAAAAACACAAGGGGGGGGGGGGGGGGGGGGGTTGAAAAGGACTATATGAGATGGTGAACATATATGGAAATAGCATGTCATCCCTCATATTAAGAGAAAGTAAGAGATGAGCCTTGTTCGTCATATCTTCAAACAGTTAAGCAATGTCTTGTTCATTACACAGGTTATAAATGCCAGAACTAACAAAACGGGGACCAGGGGGAGTATCAATAAATCAAGCATGTCAGACTGTCAGAAAATTAGGAACAGAGAATAGTAGAAAAACACGATATGAATACTTCCAAATTCAAATTACACAGGAACATTACTGGCCTAAAGATGTTGTCATAAAAAAGAAAAGATTCAAGACAATATACCTGGAGGAGTTCTAATAGATTTGATTGCTGGTTTTCAATTTGAATTAGCTGTTCACGGATCAAAGACAAATCCTCAACATCTTGTGAGCTCTCACAAGCTTCACTTACATTGCTGACTCTGACATCTGTGTCAAGATCATCATCGTCATAACATGGAACCACACGCGGTTTCGAACCACCAAATTTCCTCACTTTCTCATCAGACATCTTGCTAAAGAGAACACACTTGATATCTACCCTTGAATTTACCCCATTTTGATATGGAGCTGGCTTAGAAGCTTCAAAATCACACCTTTTAATATCATCTTCCAAAGAGATGTTTGAGGGGGGCAGCTTTAATACTGGAGTATCAAGTTTCTCATCAGAGATTTCACTGTGATTCTGCTGATGCATTGCCCTCACTCGCAAATCCTTGTTGTTACTCTTTAGAGCCCCCTCTCTTTTGATGGAGGATACAAATGAAGCTGTAGATGGAGGGGACCTGCTGGAAGGGACTGTTTTCTTCGATTGAGAAGATTTAGGCCCAATACAAGGTGAACTTTTAGCGACACACTGACCTTTACCATCCTCTGTGCCAATAAGAAAAAGCCAACACAAAGAATCAATAACATTACTTCACCAGCACTTACAAAAGCTTCATTCCTTCAACGGTGAACATATAAACAAAATATAGAAACAATTACATGAAAGAGATGTTAACTTCAAGATTGGAAATGTAAACACTTTTGATCAGCTAGATGTTTTAACAAAGTGAAAAATGCGTTGTAAATAAAATTTACCAACATTCTTAAATCTGGATTCCCAAGTCACAACTATGATAATAATAAGGGGATACCCGATACCGAACTGATTCCCAAGTCACAACTATGATAATTCTCATATCATGAACATTCTTAAATCTAAATCTAAATTCAGCCAAACTGGAACAGTGATACTAATGGTAATGGAATCCCAACATGGATAAAGAACCTTACCAACTGAAGCACATGCGGACTTAACCGGAGCAGGAACATCCTCAGATACATTAGTCACCTCCTTCCACATTTCCAAAGTAAGATTCATAGTCTCCCGAACCACTTTAACCTGCAACAATAGTACCACTATTCATATCAAATTTCAACACTATTACTACTTTTCATGTTTTTCTTGTTCGGTTTCACCATCTTCAGAACTGTATAATCTAACATTGAAAAACTCAGCAAAGGAAGATCAACCCACCTTATCAAACCTTCGATTCTGCAATGAATCCACGCACAGAACCTTATGCTGCGACGCCAAGCCTTTCTCTACAGAAGCCACCTTCCCCAATGCCTCCGCCGAGGCCTTTCTCACCGTCCAATCCTCACTGCTCAGGAACTCAACGAGGGACGGCACCAACCACTCCAATACTCCACGGCTCGCAGCGCCTCCGGCGGCAACCACGCTTCCGACCAGCACCAGCAGCGCCGCCCTCGCCTTACACGTGTCTTTCTTCAAGAGCTTCCCCAGCCTCGGCAGCGCGCTCCGCCGGAGAGACTCAACATCCGGGTCCGGCGCAGCCTCAACCGCCGCAGCAAGGCAGAGCGCGGCACCGATCTGAGAGTTACCGTCCTGCTCCTGCGCCAGGGCGTCCATGAAAGGCTTCAGGAACGAAACGGAGAACGACGGCCGGGTGATCCGCGACGACATGGCGGAGACGGCGTCGACGCATGCGGATCGGACGGCGGAATCGGTGTCCCGGAGGCGGAGGAGGACGGTGGAGATCATCTTGGAGAGGAACGGTGAGAGCGCGTCACCGTGGAAACGCGAGAGGAGGGTCAAGAGGTGAACGCATTGCTTCCGAACCGGCGATTTGGAAGAGGAATCCGTGTTGTGAATGCAGGAGAGGAAGGAGGAGAACGAGTCATGGGTTAGCGTTCGAGCGATGGATTCAAGCTCCGCGGTGGCGCAGGCGAGAGTGTCGCGGTCGGAGAGCTTGTTGAGGCACGCGGTGACTCGTTGCCGGAGCTCCTGAGTCGACCCGGAGCTGATGAGTTGAGGTGGGCCGCTGAGGGAGTGACGCCGGTAGGACATTGTGGTGTTTGAGTTCTGCGGCGGCGAGTCAGTGACTCAGCATTCGCGACACGGCGGTGAAGGAGACGGAAGAGGCTAAACGGTGCGTTTGAGGGTGGATTTTTTGGCGGCAGAGTTTGGAAGAGTTGTTTGGCGTGAAAACGAGTTATCGTTATCAGTGGGTTTTTATATCGAGACGAGACGACACAAGCTATGCGGTGCACATGCTTATTGGATTTATTTATTTATCATTAAGTACTTTCTATTATATATTTAACCAAAATTATTCTCGTTCCCGCTTAGTGCACTGATTGTGTGACCGACAACAGGTTGATCGAATATCTGCGGACATGAGCAGCCAACAAAGAAAATGTCTAGGTGTGTCCCCTCTCTCCTCATTGCTAGGTCACGAACATCGTGTCGAATCATGCAGCCAATGACCAAGTAGGCATTGACTTGAGTGGAACACATGTGGGATGAGTTCAAGCTTATCCCCGACACGACAATAAATATCAGTTAAGGGGATTAATCAAATCTCTCGCCTCATTAATATAATGTACTCGGTAGGATCCTTTTAAGTTTTAATCCCCTGTTATTTCCTTATGTACACTCGTAATCATCACCTCCACGATTGTAAGAATAATTGAACGATACCTCAACTTTATGAGAGGACCTTCTATACTTAATAAGATCATGTTCATCTGCTAAAAAATCTAAAGGCATTGCTTTGTGTTCGACTTACTTATCTTGTTTTAGGATTTCTTTGTAAACAAATTTTCTTTTTAAGGTTTGAAAAAGCAAACTAACAAAACTCTTGTTCACCTGCATCATGATCAGTATGGTTTGCTTGTCTACTTCCGTATGGTGATGGTTCATTTTCTTGTGTTCTCCGGGTTTATATGTCTTTGCGTGTCTACTTCAATTTCTGCATAGTAACATGCCTCAAACGCAAGTAATGGAAGTGGAATAATTAGCAAGAAGTCATATGAAGCTACGTACACATTTAATCTTAATTAACTTTGATAGGTATTTCCCCAACACTAGGGATTGACAATATACCTTCTAATTTATTCTATAATCATATACTAACAATGGTCAGCATGTACAAGAGAATAGGATCACATGTCAAACCACATGTAATGCAAGCCATTGCAGAAGAGCATATATTGCTTCATGTGGGAGTCAAAGATTACTTGGCAGCAAAATGTAAAATAAAAACACTCATTCTTTTTTATAATAATTTTTGTTATATTATAATCAGGAAAGTATCTAGCAATTAATCTAATTAAGGAGGCATAAATGTGGAGCATGTGAAGGATTCAACTTGTGTAGTACTACACGTGACCCTTGAATATGGATATTCACTGAATTGTTCCCATCTTTGTCCTTAATTATAAAAAGCAAAACATTTAATTTGGATTGATTATGGGGGGAAGTGTTTTTTTTCTCCAATTAGTTTCATATAGTAAGTAACTTTGTTGATGCTTCACAGTAAGAGAAAGGGAAAAACTTTTTCTTTGTCTCCATAATAGATTCCTTATGCTTAATATTCACCAATTGAACCGTTATCTTTATCATTAGGGATTGGTAGAACTAGTTTCCAAGTCACACACACTCTGACACTTGTAGTTTGTGGCAATTTATAATACTCACAAATTGTAGAGTTTTTTCTTTATAGTTTGTAGCCATTAGAAACAACCACAAATTACAAGTGTTATGAGTGTCTCAGGCAAATCAGCATCCACAAATCAATTTTTATCTCTGTATAAGCAAGGACCCAGCTCAAGAATTGTTGTGGTGCTGGTGACTAATCAAACCATCCAAAAATTAAGCCAGAGTTATGAAAGGGTGAAAGAAGAATCAGGAAAACCAGTAAAAAGAGGAGGAGGAATCAAGAAGGAGAAAATTAAGAAAAAGGCCAAAAGTGTTATGATTCTATCTACCATCCTAGCTACTTGTAGTGGAAAAGGACTAATTAAAGAGGTCATGCTGCATCTACTAGTCCGTGATTTAAGTTAAGATGCAAGAGTAATAGTTTTTAAAGCATGAAGAGTGACCACAAATAACTCGATTGGTATCTGCTAGAACCTACAAGGACTCTCTCATCATTTTACACAAATTGTGTCAATATCACATACCCCTTAGTCCATGGAATAAGAAAATTGACAAAGATAGGCTGATGAATCCATGTGACCCTTTGTATTAATTTCCATTTTGGTGACAAAGACTTGCCAGTTCTTGGTCTTGTGCTGTAGTTATCACATTGCGGCCACCCTGTTTGGATTATAAAATTAACCATATATAGATTAAGAAGAATATGGCCATCTTAGTTGTTGTTTTAAATTATCAACAACAGTTTTCTGCTCTGTCGGCTGGATTTAATCAGGGGATAAGAATGAAATTTGGTTAAAGAACAGAGGTTCAATGTCCTATAAATCAGAACTACAATTTGCATCTCCTTTGGATTAAATATATTCAAGTTGTGGATTAGGAAGTTGTTATGTGAAAATTCTCTCATATTACCTCAAGTTGAAATTTTAACTGTATCTCAATCCATAGGTATGCATTATATAATTTAAATGTTTGTGAAGAGATAAACATAATATATCTCAACATAGGAAACTTAAGAAAATTTGTCACATGAGAGGATCATGATTCCTAAATTGTTGTTGTTCTTGGTAGATGTTAGTAAATTTCATCCACAATTTATTTTAAAATTAAGGCTTAATTCCATTTTGGGCCCCTGATCTTTCACAAATGAGCGATCGGGGCCCCCCGTGTTTAAACGTAGCGGTCAGACACCCAAACGTTTCAAAAAAGTGCGATCGGGGCCCTTCTGTTATGTTCCGTTAGTTTGACCAAACGGAGCAGTGATGTGGATTTTCTTTTTCATTTTAAGATTAAATTTTTCACCCAAAAATTCCCCCTAATTCACAAACACGCTTCCCCTCAATTTTTTACCCTAATTTCACCCTAATTTAGCAAGAGAAAGAGAAGAGGAGAAGAGGGTGAGTCGTCGGAAATCGCCTCCGGCGGCGGCGCACGGCGGTTCACGGCGGAGGTCATCGGAATCGGAAATTTCTTTGTGGGTTTTGTTGCGGACGAGGAGAGGAGCACAGCGGTGGTGTTGGTTTGTCGAGATCGTGAGCGGTTCGCCGTAGATCGAACTTTGAAGGCGACGGTCCTAGGTTTTCATGGTGGTGATGGCTTCCACGTGGTGGCCATGGTGGCTGCCCTTTAGGTTCGCGCGAGGATGATGAGGAGGTGATGGTGTGACCGGCGGTGGCTCTCATGGAAGAAGAAGAAGGAGGAGGCGCAGTGATGGTGGTGTGGCCAGCGGCGGTGGCTCTCATGGAAGAAGAAGAAGAAGAAGAATGAGGCCCAGTGATGGTGGTGTGGCCAGCGGCGAGCTCGCGTGAGGAAGCTCGCGGTGGTGGCGGCTTGGCCGAAGAGCAGTGGCGGCGACCATGAAGAAGAAGATGAAGTGAGAAAAATGGAGAAGAATGGAGAAGAAAGTGAGAAAGGGAGAGATGTCGAGAGATTGAGAGAGAATTGGGGGGGGGGGATTTTTGGGTAAAAAAATAATTTTAAAATGAAAAACAAAATCCACGTCACTAGTTCCGTTAGTCAAACTAACGACACTTAACAGAAGGGCTTGAAACGCACGTTTTTGAAATGTTGGGGTGCCTGACCGCTACGTTTAAACACGGGGGGCCCCGATCGCTCATTTGTGAAAGATCAGGGGCCCAAAGTGGAATTAAGCCTAAAATTAAAATTAATTTTGGAGAGAAGATTCAATTAGTACATGTTAGAATCGTTTATGAAGAATTTTTTTTACTCCAAAGCATATTTATAATCTGGTTTGAAGATCATTTTTGAAAATCAACCTAATTCAGCATTTGAGCTACGTTGGAACAAACTTTGCATTCCTACTTTTTTTTTTTTTGCTTAAAAGAAGTATTAATTAAACAACTCATTTTGCATATAGATTCAAAGAAAGAAAAATATAACGAAAGCTTCAAAGAATAAAATCTTGTGTGCCCTGCCTTTAGTTTAAATAAAAGTCCTGGAATTGTTGTACGAGGTCAGTGAATATTTGTTTAGTTAAAGCTATTCCCTAGTCCAAAATCTTTCAAAATTTGAAAGGAGAAGGTAGATATGAATTGCTAGGACAAAAATGTCTCTTTCAAGAGATGATAATTAAGGGGATATGGGCCAACAGGAGGGGGTGGATAAACATTAACTACGATGCAATTTGAAGTAAGTGTGTTAATGAGGATGGATCATTGTATTGGTCCATGATGTCAATGTTATTTGACTGAGAGGCAGAGACCCCATCAATAGAACTTGTCCTTGGATTGCAATTGTCCTTAGTTCACATGGGGGGAGGCCAAATTTTAGACCAAAACCATGGAACACATTTCATATCATTGGGTATGCTTCATACTTGAGGCGACACCTCCACATGCAAACTCTGGTTGTGGAGGAAGAAAATTTAACACTGGCCGGCATGGGGTGATGGTACATTATTGCCATTGGATGAAGAGTTTATATATTTTTCATATTCCATATTCATGATCTACAATTCATTTACACTCAGTTTTTTCTTTATAAGAAAATTTTGACAAAATCACACAAACCAAGAAAATTAATATTTTTTATAAAATAAATTATCATGCTTAATTTCAATGATGTCTTTTCCTTTTGACAAGAGCAATCATGCTGATTATCATAAATGTTGACAATACCTATTAGGTGTTTGCAATTTCCTTCTAAATTTTTATATGAGGAATATGTTTCTTTGTATTGGAATAAATTATTTGACTTAATTTTATAAGAGTGTTTCATATAAAAAAGACAAAAAAAATTCCCAAAGTATTTTTTATAAAAATGACTAGAGGGAATATTTTCTATCATACCATATATCATATTACTCAATTTTTTTTTATTTCTATATCTATCTAAAGGTGTAAAATGAAGAAATATCAACAAAATTTTGATGAATCATGAATTGGGGATAGAAATTTGGTGCCAAGGGAGCATCTCCCTCAAAACATTCCCTTGCTTTCACAATGCCCTTTGGACACGTGACAGTTGGCATGTGCCCCATATTATTGGAAAATGTGTCCTTATCACCAACGCTACCTGCTTAAAATTGCACTGGCACAACTTAACACATTCATTAAAATAAATGTTCAATTGTTTATTGATGTTTTCTCATAATTCACAAATAAGTGATTATCTCCTGTAATAATGACATCTATACAAATCAGAGAAGACATGGAAGGGACAATTTTTTTTATAAGCATGGAACAGCTACACTTAGAGCATCTCCAATGCTAGTTCTTATTTCTTAGTTCTTAGCACTATTTATGTGGGTCCGTATTGCCGCATGTGTTTAAGCAACTCTTAAGTAATTTTGCTCCAACCATGAGTTCTTTTAGTTCTTAGTTCTTACCACTATTCATTTGGTCCCACCAACCACATTATTTATACTTTTTATTTTCATAAAGTAATAAAACAAAACTCATAAAGTAATAAAGTAATTTGGATGAGAGAGAAATATTTAATATTTTAAGCTAAGAACTCAAAAAGCAAAACTTCTTATATAAGAACTCAGTTCTTATTTTTAAGAACTAAGGAGTCCATGTCAGCACCTCCAATGGTAAAGTTCTTAGTTCTTAGTTCTTAACTCCAAAATAAGAACTAAGAACCTTGCATTGGAGATGCTCTTATATAGCATCTTTGTTTTGATAAATTTTAAGAGAATCTCAAAGGTTGGGGATTAAGATTGTCTCATGTCATAAAAAAATGTCAGGTGAAACATTTTATTTATATCTCTATTTATAAACATTTAAAGTCTCATTTATTTAATAATATGAAAATAGAGAGAAATGCAAAATTTCAACATGAAACATGAAAGAGTTTCACATGAGATAATACAAGGTCACCATAATACAAAATTCCTTGTATCCAATAGAGAAGTTTAGTAAACTTCTGACATAACCCAGTAAAGTACGAGTAGTGCAACACTCTTTTGAATTATATGGGACATTTGTTTAAAACTATTTACATTAAACTCATTCACACACATATATTTAAAATAGGGTGCCCACTAGGGTGGGCACTTTGCATTTTGGTCCACCCATGGACCATGATTTATAACCATTAGATTTTAGCATCTTGGAATATTCTCTAGTTGAATGGTCAGGATTTAATAGATGAAAAAAGGGTAAAAATGTAAGTATAACCCTTCTTCCCCACCCCTTCCCCTCCTTGCCTGAACTGAATCACATCTCCTTCCCTTCATGTTCACTTTCATAAGAGCACTTCTTCTCGTTCTTGCAATTCTGAGTTTATGGGAAACAGATTACACTATTTAAGAAATTTTCTTTTCTACTGATGAAGAAAAACAACTGAAGTTGAAATTGTCAAGATAGAAAGGTAACCCCAAGTTCCAAAACCCATCTCTCTCCCTCCACCTGACCCGAAATCTCTTCCTCACTCGTCTGGGACACCTTCAAGCGCGATCTCTCCAGGATCGTCGCACAAGAACACGACAACACCACGAATCGCTCTCTTTCTTACCAACAACGAGAAAGGCAAAATCGAAGCCATAAGCAGTGTTGTGTTTTTCTTGCCATTACTGAAAGTGGGTATGGTCCCGTCACCGATGTCGACATCGCCGGAGAGGATGGAGGATTTGGATCTGGTGTGCATAAGGGGGATAAGATCCATATCTGGTGAAGGATCTCTTTCTCCTTGAGCACCTTGGAAGGTTTACGTGCTGGCGCTGCTGTTTGAACTTTGAATAGGTTACACACCATTCTGTAGTAGCTGTTGCTCCTCCAAAGACCCGTAACTCCCAGAAGAACGAATACCCAATGACCCACCACCATTCATACCCACTTCAGCATTTGACACCAAAATCACACAGAATTGAAGTTCTCTGCAATTGAATTGCACTTGAGCAATGCCACTCTCACTTCCAACTCAACCAATATTGAAATCTCTTTTTTTTTTGAAAAGTAATATTGAAATTTCTATGCATGTGTGATATGTGTTTGAACAGAAACGAGAGAAATGAAATTGCAGAAGCAGATTACAAAAAAAAATTAGGGTTTAATTTTTTTAATAAGTAAATTACTAAAGGGGCCCTTGGTCCATGGGTGGACCAAAATGCAAAGTGCCCACCCTAGTGGGCACCTTAAAGTAGTCCAACCTCTTATATTTCGTGGTTGTATTTTAAAACCAAAAAATATTTGTCAAAATTTTATACTATTACTCTAATTACAAGTACATTGGATCATGTTATAATGTAACAAAACCCTGCTTTCACATTTCAATGCACATATGCAATGCTTAATTTATAATTTGTGCGAGTTTACTCTTTGGAAAGTAATTTTCAGATCGAGTATAGTGTAATATTCTTCAGACATACATATCTTGTTAACGTTTATATATCATAATAAATTACTAAGTAAGAAAACATAAGACATAGATATAATTGTGAGGATTCAAAACGTTACAATCGTGTTTTATGATTTTTTCTTACTTCACTGTTTGTGAAGGTTAAAAACCGTGACTGTTGTGTCATTTTGTACTAATTGTTTACTCTTAGTTATTAACTCTTATTCCTTCCACACATAGTCCTATAAATGCTCCATATGGTGTACGGTGTAACAAATCGTTTTCATATAATAAGAACAGAGGAAAATTACAAAGCCTTATTTAGGAAGAGGAGGCATGATGTTTAATGAGCCATGCAAGGTGGAGGCCATAGCTTTGCTTGATTTATACGAGAAAATCAAACTTCTTGCTTGAGTTTGATATACAAACCATTTTAAGTCTTGAAATTGTCCTTTAAAAATGGGAGGAAAAACCTCACTAGCTATGGTAAGAATCAATGTGATCTACTGCTGTCCTTGTGTGTTTTTTTTTTCTCTTCAATAATGCAATGTGATTCTTAAGCTAGATTGTTATACATAAGACTTGGAATGGTTGTAATTTAAAAACAGAATAATGAAATTTGTGGATCACTTGCATCTTTGGAGCTAAGTATTGGTGGTCCTTGGTCTGTCTTACTTAGGTGTTAGCTCTGTCCTTGTTCTGCCAAGAAACATATGATGCTGAATAATTAGTTAGCTAGTATATATTTTATATGTTACGTTATATATCATGCTAACCTTCATAGTTCCACATGGAAGCAGCTGCAATGAAAACAATCATAGGCTTGGCTTTTGTCGTCATCTTTAACCTATAGATGTTTTCGAAATTCAAATCCAGATTGAAAAATATATCATATGTGAGTAGCAATTTTTCTCTATCATTGCTACTCGTAAAGCTGTACACATGATAAGGAAGACAAGCTAATCATTGTATTATTGTTCATGATTGTTTTGGCAGTTGAAAGAATATTAGCCAGCAACAAGCTAGATACTTGTCAACACAAAAATATTGAATCTTGTTTTTTTTTTGGTACATCGGAAAATGTTATTGAATATTGTTTGATGTCTTTATTTATAATAAATTTATTTTAAAATTTGAAATTTTTATAAAAAAATTATTTTGAAATTTTGAATTTAATTAAATTAAATATTTATTTATTAAAAATAATGGTTTTAAAGTAAAATAATGAGATTTCACAAATCATTACAAAAATATTTTCGAATTTAATGATTTTTCACTAACCAATGCAAAAAAAAAAAATTCAAGAAAGTATTGAATGAATTTTCCAATATCGCCGGTGCAAAATATTATCAAGGTTAACGATGAGTTTTCACAAACCATTGCAAAATCATTTTCAAGAAAAAAAATGAAAACAAAGGCCAAACATTTTCAAATAATAAATAATGAGGTTTTAATAGGCAATGCAAAAAAATTTCAAAGAAAAGAATAAGTTTTCAAAACTTTTCAGGGTGAGGAAAGCAAGTATTTCTTCCCCATTTTGGAGAACATTCAAGAGCTGTTGCGGCGTAGTTGGTTGGTGACGCTGGAAAGCATTGGTCGAGAGTGTAACGAACCGGCAAATTAGTTAGCAAAAAGAGGGGCTTCTTCACCGTCTCTTGCTTGGTCTCTGGTGAAAGACCCACCCTGGGAACCGGAGATCCTCATCCTTAGGGATTGTTTAGCTTTTCTGTAGTTTCCCTCCTTTTAGTTTTCCGATATATCAAAAAAGCAAGGCAATAATATTTTTAAGGAAAAATAAAATAGTTTCCATAAATCAATGTAAAAATAGCTTCAAATAAAAAATTGAGTTTTCAAAAACAAACACTAAAATATTTTCAAAGACAAGAATGGTTTTCCACAAAACAATGCAAAAAAAATTTAAGCGTGGGTCAAGCCCAACCCAACCCAACCCAACCAAATTTCAACCAAGTCTGATAGGAACTAGAAATGTCCCTCTATTCCTCTGCCTCACTTCTAGTCTCAATATACAACAAAAATTTCAGACTGAAACCCTAATTGTTTCTCCCAAAAGAGTAATTCTAGTAGTTCTGACAATTTGGGCCAAGCATTTATAATGGGTGATTCCGATAGTCACTTTACAACAATGGCAGTTATATTATTGGTCTTGTTCGTAATGGAGACCATGACCAACGCAACAGGAACATCCAAACTCACAAAGTAAGCACCTTTCTTGGTACTACTAGCATTATATGTAGGCTTTTCTTGTATACATTTCCCATATAAACAGAAAGAAAAATTGCGAGCAATTTTATTCTATAAGCTAGTTGTTAGTAAATTAGTACAATTCTCTCATTTTAGGATTCAAACCCTGGCCTTTCACCTATATGCAATTGGGTTTGTCTGAGTTGTGGGCATAAAAGCCAATGTACTTCTACTTAAAAGCTACGCTATGAAGCTTCTTGCTAACATTTATTTACGCCCAAACAACTCTAAGTTGGTCGAGTGAAACGTGATAGAGTATTTGATGATAGATAAGTTGCAGGTTCGAGTCTCACTCATTCTCTTAGAGTCAAATAACCATAAATCTATTGTAAATGTTCTTTGAGTTCAACAATTTTTTTTTTGCCTTACACTAGTGGATCATCCTCATACCATAAATTTCATTAAACCGAAAAAAACTAAGCCAAACACTTATACATGTGGCTGTTTACTCATCTTCACTCCCAAGAATAAAGGCACAATTTTAAAATTATTTCCTCTTTTTTTCTTTCCCTTTTTGGTACATGACCCATTTGATGCAGTCTCAGTTGCTTTGCGCACATTATTTGCTTCTCAATCCAATCAAAGCAAAATGACAAGAGAAAAAAGATCATAGAAATGCATGAGTTGTGGGCATCCTTTAATTTTCACTTTCAAGGCATTGAGGACAGTATGTTTATTTGTTTCCTACTTTTTCATTTAATTTTATAAGCCATTCTTTTCTTATAAGAATCTAATGCAGTTCAAAATGTTCGAATGGACCAAAGACCAACCAGTTTCTTCACCACCCCCACCAAAGAATCCAGTGAAAAAGACTAACAAAATGCAAACACCCTTCTTTTTACAGGTGCGCCAACACCTTTAAAATGGTGGAATTTACTTTTACTTTAGGAACTCATGCTTAATCTTTTCAATATAGGATCAAAAAAGGAAATTCCAAACTTAGGAGTGAGCAAGCCAAAACCCGAACTAGACTTGTATATAGTGTTTGGATTCAATTTGAGATCAACTTGAAAGCACATTCAATCCAACGAAAGTAAGAAATTCATTTCACGTTTACTACATTGTAATTTGTGTTTTTTCTGTGTAAGTTGTCTTGTAACACATGTGAACTGGAAACCAAACATACATTATAGTCTTCCAAAAGCATGCATTGTTTGTTGCTGCTGTTGCTACAACATCCTGTACATATGTCTTCCTGGCTTTCAGACTTTAAAGTTAAGTTAATTGCTTTACATGCAAGCACTAATTTCCACTCCATTAAGATTTGTAACACTCTCCCTTTCCACCCCATCATCACAAGATAAGTTCAAAATAAATGTATACACTCACTAAATTGAAGCTGTTTCTATAGAAACTGATATTTTTCTTTTGAACTTATTCTCAGTGGGACAAGCTTCCTTTCTCTTTTCCCTCTTTAGGCCATGACTCTTCCCTTAACAAAAATCAATTTCCGCAAGTGACATTAGTCGTTGCATATATGCAAGCTGGAATTCTAAGAAGCTTTGGGATAAATAGGATCACACTCCCAGTTCTCAGAAGTACATGACTAATTAACATCCTCTGCCATCTTCTGCAAGGTTGCTGAGGCTTGTCTCTAACTTTTATAGTTGGCTAAGTCTGGCCAGGAGGTCTACCAGAATTTCCAGCTCTCCTGAATAATAGAGGATTCAAATAATCACATTTTAAGGGTAATCCAAGTTGGTTTAGCTGAATAAAATTGGAAGCAAATACAATATAAATGGGGATGAAAGTCTCTTGTCCCCAATTTATGTTCATTTCCTCGTCCACCAGTTAAATTTCGACATGTCAACTAAATACACACCTGATATAGATGCATGTGGCGGTTACACATTTAGATAGGTGGTTTTTAACTGACTTGACACGATTTAATTGCGGGACAGGAAAATGATACGCCAATTGAGACAAAAGATTTCTATACCACAATGAATATCTAAGCTACCAACAATATTTTTGAAATAGTTTCATAGCAGGACAGTCTTCATGCATGCTTGTGTCTCGTTCTAAAAGAACTAAAGTAAGATTTAAAGAAAGACACCAAGAAAAAGCTTAAAAGCTTCTTAAGGCAGAGAACTGAATGGCACAAGTAACTTTAATTGCTCATGGTTAATTAAGAAGTGAAATAAAGTTGTTAGCTGCATAGTTTATCTTTTTTGTAGCTTTATCTATCCCTGTTAAAAGAACTTAAATGGACAATTCAATGTAACAGTTAAAAGATTGATAATCAGCCGTTGTAGTTGGCTTTTTGTCCTTTTTGGTCAAAGTTCCATTATTGCAGGAACCACTAAACTTGAAATTGATGATCAGTAAGAGGCATAGTACCTGTTTGATGCAAACCAAAGATTATTTATTGAAGCTTATTTAGTGTTTTTTTTTCTAGTAGTTAAGCTTCAATGAGTTCTGATAAGCCTGTTTCCAAACTGATTCATAGTACATTTGAAAATAATCTAATGCAACTTTTAGGTTATGAGTGTTATGCTCTGAGAAGGAAGATCTCATATTCACATGTACACACCAAAAATCAACACCTAATGAGCCAGGAGAGGAGCATAGATAGTTTGACATTAAATTTTGACCCAAAACTTGGTTTTATGGTCTTCCCATTCATATATTCCTTACTTGGTATAATATTTTCTAAGGTGGGTTTCCTCATTTCTTGTTCAATTTTCCTGTCCCACCAGCAGAATTTTGACATATCAATTAAAAAAAAACATGTGTAGATTGCTTACAAACTTACAAGGGTAGTTTTTAATTGACATGATAAAATCTTATTAGTGAGACTAGAGTTGGGGACAGAGGATCTTGATCCATCCTCAACATGTCACTCAAACTTTGAGTTCCCAATAAAAAGAACTTTGAACTATGTTCATATTTCTACACTTGCTATATGACTTGTTCATGTTTACTATAGCAAATTAGCAATGCATACCATGAAAAGTAACACACATCCAACACATGAAAAGTGACATTAATTGAAATTAAAAAGGCATGTAAGACCACAGAACAACATGTACAATTTGCTTATCCTCTTTGAGTTGAGATAAGAGCTAGACAAACCTGTTGTGGATAGGATCTGGCCCATTGGGAACTCTTCTTTTGCTCATATAATTGAAATCCAATTCTGCATGGTTCACAGGCATGTCTCTACCAACCACTTGCTCATGCTTGAGTCCTTCTGAAGACCATTGTGTAGCTAGTTCTCTTGTTGCTCCACCACTACCTAAGCTTCCCAAAACCAGAACACAAACAAGCCACACCACCACGAGTACCCGAAAGAAGAATCTTGGAAGGAAAGAACTACTACTAGTACCCATATGTGAATTTTTTTTTCCCTAGTTATATATAACTTTGTAGGTTTTTATGGCATAGGTCGAACTATGACATATAGATGAAGAGAAAAACAGAAAAGCATATCATTGCATCATGATTGAAGTGGAAACATTGGCGTGCAAGAAGACAAGAGAAAAGGAGAAAACAGAGGAAGGTATAGAAGGGATAGTGAGTGAGGTAAGGCAAGAATTTTTTTTACTACAAAGGATGAAGGGTGTGGTTGGTTTTCTTTATAGGTTGGAGGGAATTATGTTGCACTTTCTCGAACTCAGAGAGAAGAGAGAGAGAGAGGTGTGGTTTCGAGCGTGATATGGAGGCAACACTTTGCTTTATACGGAGAAAGGTTCCATTCCAATACGACACAATTCTTTTGCTTTGATGTGTGTATTTTCATGCAGCTACGGTGTGCCCAAAGAGTACTCCTTATCCTCTCATTCTTTACGTACATGGGTGTAAAAGGAAAATAATAGGTTGCCTTGCCTCTGCTGTCATACTCCTCATGCCTCTGGAATCTTATTCGAGTCGGGAACATCCACTTCAGGACATGCTGATGTCATGTCACCTAAGCTTTCCAATTTTGTTTCTTACATGTGATACATATGTACGTGAGTTGTAGAAACCATTTTGGGCATATCACCTTCTTTGATCTTGCCCCCCACCCTCCTTTGATTTTGGCCCCTAGTCTTAAATTTCTGCGTCTGCCATTGATCCACATCATGGTGAGCCTAGCTCTCACAACTAGAATCTTTTGAAGTGTTTGTGTACACAAATGTGTTAACTTCTTCACTAATTCATCCTTCCATCTTCACAAATTAATCCTTCCTTCAACTACCGATGATAATGTGCGATCGAATAGATGATGTTGCGCGTTAATTACACACCTAAAATGATAAGATGTGTACTAATTATTGAGAAGTCTCACATTGACTAAAGCTATGACCTAATAAGTCTTCATGAATAAGAGGAAAATCCTCACCCTTAAGCTAACTTTTGGGGTAAAGTTAGATCATACTCGAATTTTGATTTAGGATAAGATGTTGTTCACATGTGGATATGAGATAGTGTTCTGAAAAGTCGCATATTTACTAGATATGACCATTTAAATGAACGAAAGTTTGTATTAACTCAAATATTATACTAAAAAAAGCATTCTGAATAAATAAAATAGAGGGAAAAGAAGAATACTAGTAACCAAAGCTGCAATTGGAATATTTGGTTCTCTGTCTTGGACTGAAGTTTGTTAGGCCACACCAAAGTACACTAAAACATGAACATGGGATTGAAAAAGAAGCAATGTATCTATGTCTATTCTAATTTGACTAGTAAAGTAAAGCTAAAAAAAGCAAATTAAGAATAAAACAGTACATAAAACATAAAGGAAATAAATTAGATCATACTGTTAGATTGTGCGGGCATTCAATATTCTTGTCCATGACTGACTAGTTATAAATTTTAGGACTCAAGTCATGGTTTCATTGTGCCTTTCATCCCGTGTACTGATCTTTAATTTTTCTTTAATTTTCTCATAAAACAGAATAGAGACAGTAGGTCTTGGGGCAACCGTAAGATTGCTACCATGGGCGGTATTGCGGTAAGATGTTTGGGTCATTGACTCAGTCTCTTGCAAAAATGTAAGGTAAGGTTGCCTATATCAGATCCACTAAGCGGGGGCTTTATGGCACCAAGTTTGCCCTTTGCCCCTTTTTCTCATAAAACAGAATATTTTCATATTAGGCTAATAATAACATATATCTGATCTTCATTACAATACAAGTACAATGTTTAAGTATTTTAATAAATCCCCTGGTATTCTGTTGGTGATAGTAGCCTGCACAAAAGAATAAAATATTGTCTTCTTTCTCTCAAATTCTCTCACTCTCCCTCTATTTCACTTTTTTCTCCAATCCTGTACTTTGAACATTTCTTCTCAAAGTATGTTGCCATCTTTAATTCCATAAATGCTCTTAGTTTGTTCCTATGCTTTAATATATCTTGTGAACCACTCTTAGCTGCGGCTGCAAATTCTATACGCCTTTGTACTCTCCCAAAGGGTACCAACTTATGGAATCTCTCTACCCAAAATTAAATAGGAAAAGATGAACATATATGAGAGTTGTGATCAAGGGAATATATGAAGCACATTGGCACATCTTAAAACTCTATATGGCCAAAGCATAAGGCACAATTTGTCTTATCCATTGTGCATGAATCTTGCAATAATTAAAAGCCAAAAGTGACATTTTTGGTTGGAGAATCCAATGCTTTTTACTGTAATGGCTTCACCTTGAAGTTACATGGATAACTTTGTTATTCGTAGCAGTGAGAATGTGAGATGCATTGCTCTATGAAGCTTTAGGAATTGATGCCTTGCCTATGGCACATGTTTGGAGTGTGGAATATTACACATATATATTGACACTTGACAGTGATTTATATTTTGAGGCATCTACTGAGCTAATCAGTTCGAGAGTTAATTATAAGCAAGCCGCCATAAGCTTTTTTTTGGTGTTATAATCTACTCTCGCAATTCGACCAAGGTGGGGTGAAGGTCAAAAGTCTCTCTAAGAGTGCGACTCCTAAGGATCGAACTATCGACCTAGGGGTTGAAACAACGATCGACACCTACTGAGTCAAGTTGCATAAGCTGATTTGCCCATTGGAGAGAACTTTTTGGACTGTTTAACAACAGATGGCTAAACTTTATATGGCTTTTCTTCTTTCCACATATGTTTTTGTTAGTATTGATTTGTGACAAATAACTACTAATTCATCTAGAAGATGGGCACATAATATCTGACAAATATTCTTTTTAAAAGGTTTATGAATTAGGATTTGGGTTAGGCAATGCTAGGTTTACTACGTAGTAGCTATTTTATGAATTAGCATTTAGCATTTTCTCTATATCAGGGGATCTTAGGGACTATTTATACTCCTATTCAGGAAAAATGGTTATTTTTAATTTAAAACCAATCAAGTCAAGGAAACTTTTCAATTGATTAAATCATACATTTTACTATGCCTTCTATACGAATCTTTCAGTGTATCTGTTAATGTCAGTAGAACTAGCCACTGATGATATATTGGTCTAACTCTAAAGGAAAATGAATACGTAAGTTATTCGGTGTACAAGTTTCTAGTGACTTAATGTTTATGTATATCCTATATATATAGCAGAGCTACTCTTAATGTCTCCTCTTCTACATGAATATTCACCTCTAAATGCAAGGTTTCCTGTAATATAAGGTTTCATATTCTACTTGTACATATCAGTTTGAATGGAAAAAAAACCTCTAGGGGAGAGCTAGTCCCCCACTATGATATGAATATTCCTGATTCGAACAAGATTTTCTCTTATGTTGCTCCAGGTATGTTCGCAAGTAGCATTAAATGTGATTACTATCTGTGTGAGTTTCTCGTGATAGCATAATGTATGTGATTGTGCGCTATATTTAATAGAACTTAATGTCTTGGAAATTATCTCATCCATACCATAAGCAAGTTTCAAACTTCTACTGCTGTTGAAAACATACATACCCACATTCGTGGAATTGATATTCTATAATGCTATAGGAGTAGGACACATGCCTGAAACATAAATTTGGCTTTACAAAAAGCATGTAGCCTAATTACAAAGCCTCATGGAAAATAGGATCGATGGAAAATGATGTTAAAGAAACAAAGAATAACAAGACCATCCATGAAGTCATATCATAATGAAATGTGAAGCTTCATACATTATAAATTACTATGTGCCTAATCAATACCGTATTAGCATCAAATCAGTTAAACAGTTGCAGGAGGTCGTGCAACTAAAACAAATCAATGCTTTTCTTTTGGAATAGAATCTATCCTGCAAAGGGATATGAAATATATTATATGCAAATCTCAGTTGGTAAACATATGTAAGTAGTGGAAGCGAAAATTTATCATTATGTTTCTGGATTGGTTATGAAAAAGCTAATCATTTTGCATCTATAGCCATATTATTGACAGTGCTGAGTGATAAATCATTGCTTTTATTCTAATGCTTGGATTTGTTAAATGGAACAAATTTGAGTATCCAGCTTCATACTTTTATTTTGTGCAGAAATCTTTATATTTTTTTGCATTTTTAATCTGAAGTAGCTAGGTACTACTATAGGGCTTTATATCCTCTGCATTTGACTTTGCTAAGGGCACATCACATCCTCTGCTTACAAAAGATAGAAGAAAGGAAGGAAAGAATTCCAAATTAATGTGATTGGTCCCTTAAAAATAGTTAATTCTTTCTGTTTTCTTTCACATAGTGATATATATTGTAAACAATAGTCTCATCTAGCATTTTGTTAAGCTTGTTTTTTTTTAACTTTGGGCAATGCTCTTTTTTAATTGGGGAGATAAAGAAGATAAAGGATACAACAGAGTCACAGAGATGTAATTTTTCAAGAATAAATATAACGGTGTAGATGTAAGTGAATATAAAAAGAAGCTTGTAAGAGAATGATGTTCCCAAGTGCTACTTTAGCAATGTAAGCATATTTGAACAAGGGACCATGGAGCGAGATTAAGGACTGAATGCATGCTTTTGCACCCAAAATCTAGTGGTTACTTTACACAGAATCATGCATTTGAGTTCCTTAACAAAATTATTAATGAGATCAAACTGTTGGGAAGCACTCGACAAAGTTGTAGTGTACGAATCCATGAAAGAAGACAAGATTTATCTATGATGTGGAAGATCTGTAGCCTTTCTTTGATTTATTAATGCTGTATAATTGGCAAAAAAAATGTAGAATTGTCAGCTCAAACAGTATTGCTTCCCCTTGAGATACTTGAATGTATTACACTATTTAAAAACAATAAAGATTTGTGAATTGCACAATTTTAAATGACACATGAAACACCAACAGTTCGTGATAGTCTAGAACCTCCACAAAAGATGTCACCTAAATCATGTAGACATGTGGTACATGAATCGCCTTTGATTAAAAATTGCATAGGGTTGTATTACTACTATTATTCTTTTAGTTTAGTTTATTTTTGTTAGACAAGCTTTCCTTTGATCTCATGCACTGTATAGTCAGTCCCCCAGACCCAAAGAAAGAAGAAGGATTGTGTTAACTGTTAACCAATTAATCAACAATTAACCAGGGTAAGGTTAGCTCCTTTATAGTTTAACACTGAGATTGCCTCAAAAGTAAGCAAGTAAAGTTAAAGTAAAGCATCCTAGTCTTAACTCAGAAATTACACCTCCTTACTTTCTTATTTTGCAGACAATTTCAATCTGGAGGAGCTTTTTCTCTGAGGTAAAATATTGATGAATTTTCCGGGGGTGGATAGAACTGTCCCAAGGTAGAGTTAGTAAGATAAAGACTTGTTTTTTTTTTTTTGGTTACAGGAGGAAAAGAGTAAGATAAAGACTTTAAACTCTCCTATACAATATCTTAATTTTGAATCACCAAAAAAAAATTACAAGATCTTAATTTTTATTCAAATGTTATATTTACATGCTAAAATATAAGAGAGTTTAAATAAAACATTTATTATGACTATCTTCTAAAACTAAATCTCAATCAAATAGTTCCTTTATATCTTAATTTAATTAGCTTAATCTCTTAGTAAATTAAGTTCACTTTTGACCTTAATATACATTAAACCATTGAGTTAGACCCAGTTTGGAAGAGCTTATTTGAGCTTATCTGACAGTATAAGCTCTTATGCCAGTGTTTGGGAGAGCTTATGCAAACAGCTTATGGCCTGCCATAAGCTATTTTCAGCTTATTTTCATAAGCTACTCATGACAGCTTATGAAAAACAGCTTATGCTTATATACAGCTTATTTTTAATTTATTTCAATAAATTTTTAAAAGTAGCTTATGTCATAAGCGCTTATGTCATAAGCGCTTATGACCATAAGCGCTTAATTAAACTGTTTTTTCAAACGGGGCCTTAGTCAGGTCAGCTCAACTTATGGATAGATCAACAATATATGATAATCTTTATCTTCTCCACCACAAATATTTCATTTTCAACCCTTGAATATATTGATTTTACCTCGAATGAATATCAGAGAATGATTGATTATAACGTACATTATCCAATTTGACTGAGGCAGACATACAAGAGTGTAATGTTAAAATCTTCTTTCACGATTAATTTTTTGGAAAGCGAGATTGTGAATTTTCATAAATCAAACGTAACTTATACTGATATACAATTATAATCCAAATCTAAGTAGCGTTCGTGCACTCGATCCAAAGAGCATCTCCAATGTAAGGTTCTTAGTTCTTATTTTGGAGTTAAGAACTAAGAACTTTACCATTGGAGGTGCTGACATGGACTCCTTAGTTCTTAAAAATGTTAGATAACTGGTTGTGATAATCCTGGATAAAGTCAAGAATCGTGAGCGTTCACTTTCCGAACAAATTATTTCGACCCTATAATTGCCTGGGTTCACGAAATCTTTGTTGGGATAATACTTGACAATCAATTTGTTTCTTGGCACAAGATAACAGATAAAGAAAGTAGAGATGTTCTGTTTTTCGTATTACTGTTTCTGGTTTTCTGTGTAGATTCCTTAGGCTGCAAGTAACCTTATATAAGAGGTTGTGTTTGCACGAATGATCACAACCGTTCGAAAATAAGTCACAATTTTTCAAACAATTTCAAACTAGGGTCACAACCGTTCAGGAAAAATTTCGAACGGGGCGCTGCCCCGCACTCCGCCCCTTGGACCCCGGTTCGTATTCGCAGTCAATTATGCGTTGACTCACCGAGCGTGCACTCCGCACTAACCTGACTCGATTCCGAGCCTAACGCGTAATTGCATCAGCCTATAGTAGATCACATTACTACTAAAATACATTGATGATTCTAAAATCACCAACAAAAAATAAGAACTCAGTTCTTATATAAGGAGTTTTGCTTTTTGAGTTCTTAGCTTAAAATATTAATTATTTCTCTCTCATTCAAATTACTTTATTACTTTATGAGTTTTGTTTTATTATTTTATGAAAATAAAAAGTATAAATAATGGGGTTGGTGAGACCAAATGAATAGTGGTAAGAAGTAAGAACTAAGAACTCATGGTTTGAGCAAAATTGCTTGAGAGTTGCTTAAACACATTTTTCAATACGAACACACATAAATAGTGTTAAGAACTAAGAAATAAGAACTAGCATTGGAAATGGTATAATAGGCTAAGCCTTTGCGAATTGGCTATTTGTTCATACTTCATATGTTGAATTTACGTGTTTATGAATGATAGTAGAAAAATTAACATAAAAGCAATGAGAGTCAATTAGTGCATAACAACAATGTTCTAAACAAACAAGTTACAAACACACTTGCATTATGAAAGAAAACCCAAGACTCAAGTCAAAGCCTATTCTTCTTCTCTGTGCTCTCCTTCACCACAACGTCTGCATGTGCAGAGCACTGAAGGACCCACGACCGACAAACTGAACCTCAAGTCAAAACAAAGAAACATTGCAATGCCGCCGGAAACTGACGTCACGCCATCGTCGCCACCGCCGGCTTCTTTCAGGCTCCGTTGGGACGTGTTCCTGAGCTTCAGGGGAACCGACACGCGCCACACCTTCACGAAGGACCTCTACAACGCGCTCCACGCCCGCGGGGTTCGGGTCTTCCGTGACGACGACGGGTTGGGCCGCGGCGATGAGATAAAAGCGAGCCTTCTGGAGGCCATTGACGACTCTGCGGCTTCTGTCATCGTTCTCTCGGAGGACTACGCCTCCTCTCGGTGGTGCCTGGAGGAGTTGGCCAAGATTTGCGACTGTGGGAGGTTAATCCTGCCCGTTTTCTACCGGGTTGACCCGTCGGATGTCCGAAAGCAAAAGGGTCCATTTGAAGGGTCTTTCAAGTCCCATGCAGAGAGGTTTGAGGCAGAGAAGGTTCAGCTCTGGAGGGATGCCATGGCCAAAGTGGGTGGAATCGCTGGTTGGGTTTGTCAAGAAAACAGGTGGTTTTTCTTTTACATAGAGAAAAACCAGAACTCGTTTAAATTTCTCTAGATAATTGGTTGGATCACATAACAGAACTCGTTTAGGTTATGCTTTTGAAACAGGAAACTTAATTCTTTCAAATAGATTATCAAAGGTTCAATATAATATTAAATTAACTTTAGCACATGTCTCTTTTGCTGTTTTTTATAATTTATCTTTGTGTTTTTTAGTGATTGTGTATATGTATAATGTACTTCAGATTAAACTATTGGGATTGTTTCTGTTTTCTTTGTTTCTGAGTTATGTTATGGAATATTTGGTTTGTTGTTTTTTGGTTTTGATTTGTGTGATTTACTAATTTTCTATTAATGGTTTGTTTATTGATTTACTTTGCAGTGACAGTGATAAGCTCATTCGAGTTTTGGTGGAAACAGTTATGAAGCAGATGAGGAACACTCCACTGAGTGTGGCTCAGTATACAGTGGGGGTTGATGATAAAGTGGAAGAGTTAAAAAAGTTGCTTGATGTGAAAATCAATGATGTGAGGGTTCTGGGGTTGTATGGGATGGGTGGTGTTGGTAAAACAACTCTGGCCAAGAGCCTCTTCAACACCCTTGTAGTTCATTTTGAGCGCCGCAGCTTCATTTCAAATGTCAGAGAAGTTTCAAGACATGGTGATGGTGGTGGTTTGGTTTCTCTTCAAAACAGAATTCTTGGTGATCTTTCCTCTGGTGGAACAGTCAATGATGTTAATGATGGTGTTTCGGCTATCAAAAGAGTATTACAAGGAAACAAAGTTCTGCTAATCTTGGATGATGTTGATGAGATACAGCAGCTTGATTTTTTGATGGGTAATAGGGAATGGTTTCATAAAGGAAGCCGAGTTGTGATAACAACAAGGAATACACAAGTTTTACCTGAAAGTTATGTTGATATGTTCTATGAGGTGAGGGAATTGGAATTATCTGCAGCTCTAGCATTATTCTGTCACCATGCAATGAGAAGAAAAAAGCCTGCAGAAGGTTTTTCGAATCTATCAAAACAAATTGTAAAAAAAACTGGAGGGTTGCCTTTGGCTTTGGAAGTTATTGGCTCTTTTCTGTTTGATAAGAGGACGAGTAAGGAGTGGAAAGATGCTTTGGAGAGGCTGAAGCAGATTCCTCATCCAGGTGTTCAGGATGTGTTGAAGATCAGTTATGATGCGTTGGATGAACAGGAGCAGTGCATATTCCTTGACATTGCTTGTTTATTTGTGCAAATGGAAATGGAAAGAGATGATGTGGTTGATATATTGAATGGGTGCAATTTTAATGGAGAGATAGCAATAACAGTCCTTACTGCTAAATGTCTGATCAAAATCACTACCCGTAATGTTGTGTGGATGCATGATCAAGTTAGGGACATGGGGAGGCAAATTGTTCAGAATGAAAGCCTTACAGATTATGGTCTGCATAGCAGGCTCTGGGACCGTGATCAAATATTGACTGTTTTGAAGAGTAACAAGGTAAATGTTGTAGGAGGCCTTCCCAATTCATCCCTTGTGATGCTGCTACCAAGAGAGAAACTGAATCAGATTAATATTTCTTCTGGTGTCTTGTTTGTTTCTGGCCTTTTGTATTTGCAACCATATTTCTGTTGCCATCTATTTAGCAAGATGCTTGGAAATATAAGAATATATTTTTCTTATCATAAAGACATAAAATTTCATACCTTCTTATCATCTAAATTTTTTGTGTTGATCTCTTTTTTGGTAATCTTTCACAAAATTCAATAGAGTTCCACCTAAAAAATGTGTGGAGTTTTCAAAATGTAAACTAATCACAGTGAGTGTGTTGGAGTGTGTCTTTAAAAGTGTTTTGGTAGCATTTCTCTTAATATTTATGAAAGTAGAGACAATTATAATTTCTTTTAAATATAATGTTATGTGGAATTTTCACATATTTAATTTCGAGTCTTTTGTATGGAAAATGAAGAGCTAGCCCCACAAGGATGTGGATGTCTAGGGCTTGAACAAGAATGTCTCCAGTGGAGGAGACCTGTATTAGATAAAAAAAAATGTTATGTGAAGTTTTCACATGAGAGAAACTTAAGCATTAATGTAGGATTTTTCCTCTTGCTTGATGCATCATATGTGAGTCTGTATTTGTGTGTGTGTATATCTTGAGTAGGTGTGTTTGGAAGAACTTATTTGAATTTATCGTATAACATAAATAAAGTGTTTGGTTAAGTTTATAAAAGTAGTTTATGAACTACCTATAAGATATTTTGAGTTTATTTTCATAAACTTCTCAAATTAGCGTATGAACAAGCACTTATGTTTACCTATAAGATATTTTGACTTTTTTTAAAATCTTTTTTCAACAAGATTATAAAGAAGCGCTTATTACCTTAAGTACTTATACTTAATTAAGCTATTTATCCCTAGTGAAATTCCCATGAGTCCCATCAGATATAGAATGAGACTCACATAATTAACATGAATTTCATTCAATACTAAAATCATTCCTGATTATTGATTTGAAGAAGCTGGACAGCATTTTGTGGAGACTTCTTGCAATCTGTGTGGAATAAGTTTGCTTTGTGAAATACTGAAGAACCTTAATCCTTCCAAAATAATCACAGTAGTAGTTATAAATTTATTCATTTAGCTCCTTGGAAATTTAATAATGAAACAATACATGTAGGGAACTAGAAGTACTCAAGGGATTGTCCTAGATTGTGTGAAGAAAAACAGCTCAAATCCTAGAAATCGCTCTGCTGATGAAATTACTTGGGATCACTTTCAGCAAAAGCCCAGTTGTAAATCTGCATCAGCATTTATCAAAGAGAAGTGTAAAAAGTATATGCAGGACAGAGAAGAGAAAGCAAAAGAGGTTGTCCTTCAGACAAAGCACTTTCAACCAATGGTTTCCTTGAGATTGCTTCAAATAAATTATTCCAGATTGGAAGGACAATTCAAATGTCTGCCTCCTGGACTAAAGTGGTTGCAGTGGAAACAATGTCCATTAAGGAATTTGCCTTCAAGCTATAATCCTTTGGAGCTTGCTGTGATTGATCTCTCAGAAAGTAAGATTGGAAGGTTATGGGGCAGGCGCAGTAACAAGGTGTGCTTTCTTATTAACTAATGAACTCACTGTTTATTTTTACATCAATGAGTTCTAGAACAGGGCATTTTCTATTTAAATGTAATAGTTATATTGTTTTCTTATAAAGTAACATTCAGTTGAGTCATTTAACAATATATGTGAGATCAATTTGGTCATCCAAATAAAGTTGATATCTATTTAATTCTCCATAAGAAAAAGACTTAAATATCATCTTTGAACATATGGGTTGCAAGATTGAGGAACAAAAGATTAAATTTTGATCAAAGAATTTAAATAAATGCCAACTTTCAACTTTTTTTGAAAGATCAAGTTAAGATTGTTTATGATTGAGAGTTTGAATTAATATAAAAAAGACTAAATTGGTGTCACCTGTATATTTTATTTAAAGAATTTAAATGGATATTTGTCTTTTCTGCATTTATCAATGATTTCAAAACTTGGATGTTTCTTTCCCAGGTGGCTAAGCACTTGATGGTTTTAAAACTCTCCAGATGCCACAGATTGACAGCAACTCCGGATTTAAGTGGCTATCTATCTCTGAAAAAAATAGTTTTGGAAGAATGCTCTCATTTAACTAGGATCCATGAATCACTTGGAAACCTAAGTACCTTGATTCACTTGAACTTGCACCAGTGCTATAACCTTGTTGAAGTACCTGCTGATGTCTCTGGTCTGAAACATCTTGAGGACCTTATTCTTTCTGGCTGCTGGAAGCTGAAAGCATTGCCGACAGACATAAGCTGCATGATTTCTTTAAAACAACTTGTTCTTGATGAAACTGCTATAACTGAGCTACCTGGTTCCATCTTCCACCTGACAAAGCTTGAAAAGCTGAGTGCAGATAAATGCCAGTTTTTGAAGAGGTTACCTACCTGCATTGGGAATCTCTGCTCACTGCAGGAATTGTCTCTTAACAACACAGCATTGGAGGAATTACCTGATTCTGTTGGTTGCTTGGAGAATCTTGAGCTGCTTGGTTTGGTGGGGTGCAGGTCCCTCTCTTTGATTCCTAACTCTGTTGGGAAACTAATTTCATTGAAAAGATTACATTTTGATGTCACTGGAATTAAAGAATTGCCTGATTCTATTGGTTCTTTATCATATTTAAGGAAACTCTCTGTTGCAGGCTGTAGTTCTCTTGACAGGTTGCCTCTGTCAATAGAAGCTTTAGTTTCTATTGCTGAGCTTCAGTTAGATGGCACATCAATCACCAATTTGCCAGATCAAGTTAGGGCCATGAAAATGCTTAAAAAGCTTGAGATGAGAAACTGTCAGCATCTCAGGTTTCTACCAGCATCAATTGGCTTCCTGTCAGCTCTTACGACTTTGGACATGTATAACACTAACATAACTGAATTACCAGACTCAATTGGAATGTTAGAAAATCTTACCAGGTTGAGATTAGACATGTGCAAACAGCTCCAAATGCTTCCAGCTTCCATGGGAAATTTGAAATCCTTGCAAAGGTTACTCATGAAGGAAACAGCAGTTACCCATCTACCTGATAGCTTTCGAATGCTTTCAAGCCTGGTTGAACTACAAATGGAAAGAAGGCCTTATCTTAATGCGGTTGGAAACAACGTGCCTCCAATAGACATAATTTCTAACAAGCAAGAAGAACCTAATTCAGAGTCGATCTTAACCTCTTTCTGCAATCTAACCATGCTGGAACAGCTAAACTTTCATGGATGGAGTATATTTGGAAAAATTCCAGACAATTTTGAAAATCTGTCATCACTGGAAACCTTAAGTTTAGGGCACAACAATATTTGCAGTCTTCCAGCAAGCATGAGAGGCCTCTCCTATCTCAAAAAGCTTTATTTGCAAGATTGCAGGGAGCTGATGCTTCTGCCTCCTCTTCCTTCTAGCTTAGAGGAGCTTAACATTGCAAACTGTACAGCAGTAGAGTACATATCTGATATTTCAAACTTGGACAGGTTAGAGGAGTTCAACCTTATGAATTGCGAAAAGGTGGTGGATATACCAGGCCTTGAACACTTGAAGTCCTTAAGAAGGTTGTACATGAATGGTTGCATTGGATGCTCCCTTGCTGTGAAGAGAAGATTTTCCAAGGTATGTCATTTTTCTATCTAACTTATATTTCCGTCCTCCCCACCCCTTTCAAAGGCTTTTGCAATATGACCAAAATAGTTCTTATATAGGGTAGAGCAGTCCTCACCCCTGATGTAGCTTTCAGGGTAGAGTTATGCCTAATGAACTTGAATTTCAATATGGTATCAAAGATCCCGTAGATGTTCAGTCTTGATAGAAACACTTGTAAATTTTGTATTAGATTTATTATGTCTGGTTCTGTTTATCTTAGATTTGTTTTGTACTTCTTTTCTATATTGTAAGACCACTTGTAAATTTTGTTCCAGGTTCTACTAAAAAAGTTAAAGATTTTGATTATGCCTGGAAGCAGAATTCCAGATTGGTTCTCAGGGGAATCAGTTGTGTTTTCGAAGCGAAGAAACCGTGAGCTTAAAGGTATAATTTGTGCCGGCGTGCTTTCTTTCAACAATATACCAGAAGACCAAAGAGATAAACTGCAGTTAATGGATGTTCAAGGAAAAGTCTTCAATTTGACTGACAATGTTTACAGCACAACGTTTCGCCTTCTAGGAGTACCTAGGACAAATGAACACCACATATTTTTGCGCAGATTTGGAGTTCACACTTCCTTGGTTTTTGAGTTAAAAGATAGGTGTACCTTGCATTTGACAAAGCGAAACCCGCCCTATGTTGAGGGGCTGGAGCTGAAGAATTGTGGAATATATTTAGTGTTTGAAGGTGATGATGATTTTGAGGGAGATGAGGGATCACTAGAAGAAGGTCAATACTCTGTTTCACAAAAATTAGCTAAGTTCTTCAACACTAGTGCAGAAGGTGACCCTGATCTTCGTGTGTGAATAATGGTAATATAATTCTTCATATCAACTCCAAGAGATCGAAAAAAGAATTATATGCACAGTTGGATACCTAGGTGTTAGGTCATCATGCAGATTTCTTACGTGAAATCCTGAGTTTTTAAAACCACAACAAACTCCATACATTATATTTTTCCCTTGATGTTCCATTCTTTCACATTTATCACTTTTTTTCTCTTTGTCATTTGCTTACATTGTCAATGCAATGACTTCCCTATTAAAGCAATGGCACATGGTCTTACAGTTAATTTTTCAAAACAATCAATATTCAAGGTGATGTTCTCTCAAAAAAAAGGTGATGTTAAAAGTATTAAGATTTCGCTTACATTTAAAAGGATTTGTATATTGTTGAACAAACTAAATTAAATATTTTTTAACATTAGATAATATTGTTAATAATATATTAACATAATATATTGATAAATTATGTTAATTGTTAAGTCAAAGTTTTAACTTATATGAAACTATCATTTTGCATATTTTTAAGACAAAAAAAATGAATATTTAACTGACATGAAATCATTAAACTATAGAGGTATCAATAAAAAGATAAGTTATTTATATATGCATTACCTATATTTGAATAAAATAACTTTATTAAATTTTAAAAAAAATTGAATTTTGTTAGGTTCTAACCGGTTTAATATTTTGTTTGGTTACCAACAAGGTCTAACACAACTGATAGATAGCTTGACTTTTTAAGCATCTAGTCCAAGGTTCAACCCCTAGTTGATGTGTATAAAGAATGATTTGTTGAGTGAGACCACCCCACTTAATGTTATCTCTAAGTCTTAAGAGGATTATTCTCAAATAAAAATTATTTTGTTCGGGTTTTACTAGGTTTGACCATTCTTTACCGATTTTCATTGGTTTTAAACCAACTGATTTTTACCTTCAAAAAATCGGTCACATTACTGGTTTCTGGTTGAACATGCCAGTTTGGTCCAGTTTTTATAAGAGAAGGTACTCCATAAACCCTGCTTTTCGCACACACAAAAATCCCTGCTCTACTTGCCCCAGCACAAACAACGGGCTAGGAGGGAAGAAAGACAAAATATGCCTAACTAAAAATTACTAATTTGTACCTAACAGTATTAACAAATATATAATACGGCACACGCTAGCTTTACAAATTTCCTAGGGCTGGCTCTCAAATGAAAAGTTAAAACTAAGTCTATGTACACGATCATCTAATCCAAATTACTTCAACTACTTTCTTGTTAGCTGAACAAAGAAAAAAAATACATTCTCCTGGTTTGAACCAAATTACTTTTTCTGTACAATCTTTGGCCGAGATCTCATACTTGCTCGTCTTGCAACATCCCAGGCCCTTTGTGGGGCATGTACACCAAACTGTGCGGCAAAAAATGACTCATAACCAGGTGAGTCAAAAGTGAACCCAGTGTGCTTTGTTGTCTCACGTGATAGTTGAGATAGGGCATAGCTCCTTCCCTCAGATGGAGAAAGCCGGTCCCCTGTCTCTAGCAGTTGTGCCCTGCCGGTGTCATCATTCTCATGTTTGTGCATCTCTTGAATTATCTGATAATCATAAGGGAAGAACCATCTCTGAACCCTGTAACCAGAGAAACTAAACTGAATAAACATAAACAGGGACCACAAAAACATAGTTATCAATGAATTACATTAATTTTTACACTCATCCTGTCTTCCAAGCTATCTGTTGCAACCATACATGCAGTTATGACATAAGATTCTCATTTAAGAGGCATGCTTCGGTCGCATGTTCATAAAATAAATTGATTATGGCGTTAAAGTGCAAAACATATTATGATTGACGTGAAAGATCATAATACAGCAACAATATTAGCAGTTAAACATCCATGTTAAAAATTAACAAGTTCTTGAAGGTTGAAACTAAGACACTTTTTCTTTTTTAACAAGCTGACTTCCAAAACATGACTCAAGTTGAATATTTAATAAAACGCTTCATGTAAATTCCATACAAAAGTGATTCATCCTTTTCTATGTTCGACCTAATGTCCCATAGAGCGTAATGATATCTCCATAACTAACAAGCAAGGACATAAGAACGAGCCAAGAGTTCATCAAGCGTAGACAAAAAATATTAGCCAAGAGATCTTAAATTTGAACCTCACCCTTGGTACACAAAGTCACCAAAAAGTGCCGCGGCAGGGACAAGAATTAGTGTGAGGTAGAAATATAATGTGTTCATCAAGACATATATGACAAAATACACATTCTCCTGCAGGTAAATGTAATACAGCTCAAGTTAACAGAGTTTCTAAGGCGTAATAAGGAAAGTACTGAAGATTATTTTCGATAGAGAGAGAGAATTCACCTGTCGATCATAAGGAGTGCTGATCACTGAATCTATTAAAACAAAAATAAACCACGCTAATATACTTCCACCAACACTAATGTAGTGCCATCTTGTGATTGAATTACTAATCATAAGAACTCGCAAGTTGACTGTTACTACAACACATGTGAAGGCCATTGTGCTGACATCCCAGAGTCCAAATGTCTTGCCTGCTGAATTTTTAGCACTTAAACTGGACGAACTCACAAAATAGAAGAATATTAAAGACTGGTAGACAGAAAAGAAGGCCCATATAGCCACAATTTTCCATTTGAAAAATACATTTCTTATTCCCTCCCTGTATAGTTCAGGATACTTCTTGGATAGAGATGCATTGACATCCTAGCAAAGGTACAAGCAAATAATTAAAACATGTAATCATCATCTGAAATAAACATCTACTGTAACAAGTGAAGCACTAAAGGGAAATGGTCACAAGTAAATTGTATGTGTTCCCGTCCCGTAGAAAGCAATAAAATCCCTTCTCCCCCTTCCCCCCCAAAAAAAAAGTCGCAAATCCAGATTATTGGAGATAATGTGATACCTTGTCAAATAGTCCAACAATGACCACAGGAAGTGCTGTGAAGATAACATTATATAATGACTGAAACCAATCATCATAAAATCTCTGGCCAGAAAACCCAGTTTGAAAGGTAAACCAAAACTGAGTAAGAGTGAATGTGAGATTCTTGTAAAAGAAGTAAGTCACCACCTGCAATAAATAATTTTAAAGGATGATACAACCAAAAACGGAAGCAATGAAATAATTGTACAGTTCAAAAAAACATGACACCTTGCATATTCGAAGATATGACCACCGGCCATGAACAAGCAGCAAATCTGCAAGGTAACGAAACTGTGCAATGGCAAAATCACTTGCCATCACAGCTTGCATCCCCTCCAATCCACTTATCCCAACGCCAACATGAGCAGCTTGGATCATGCTAACATCATTGGCTCCATCACCAATACTAAGTGTTATTTTTTGTGCACCTTTCTTGACCAAACGCGTGACCTATAAGCATAAGAAGTTATAAGGCAAATAAACCCAAGCACCCCCATCAAAGTAGGCCAAAAATTGATTCAAAATTAGCTTTTTGCTTAACAAATGTCTACATATCAACAAGAATAATAAGGTTAGCAGACAATGGTGCATGAGTTTTACCTGTGCTTTCTGTAAAGGAGAAACGCGGCAGCAAACAACTGTATGACAATTCAAACTCAAATTCAGCAGCATGACTCGCAAACTAGGATCCAATGCATACATTAGACATTTTCCATCAATTACAAGTGCTAATTTTGGTCCAGATAGAGAGCTAAAATGGCTTTTTGCTTCTTCAAAGCACTTCTTCAGTTCTTTCTTCACTTCTTCTTTAATAAACCGTGCAATTTCTACTTGGTCCCCCTAATGAAATTATAGAACAGTAAAACTGTAACAGTCAGAAATAAAAGAATTAAGAATTATGTCAGCAAAACGTGAAAGCTAAAAATGGAGCTCACCCTGTCTTCAACTTCTCTAATTGCATCAGTTTCTGAACTGATAATAAACTGTTTCATCTTATTGTTTATTAAATTGCATGCTGCAGGCAAATAGCAGAAACATTAATTTAAAATGAATGGTAATTTTTCTTATTCTGCACAAGGTTATCAATATACAGAAAAAATGGCTCCATTCAAAGCAGACTCACCACAGGCAATATTAATTGCTGTTTCAATCTTGTCCCCTGTGAGCACCCAAATTTTAATGCCAGCTCTTTGAAGAATATCTATGCAGGCTGGTACTCCATCTTGAAGCTTGTCCTCTATGGCAGTGCTACCAATTAAAATGAGATCAGTTTCTATAAGTTCTGCCACCTGTATTATTTCGGTATGAGTAAGAATACAACATTTCACATTTAGTGAAATAATACAGGTAATCTTACATTTTTTGTACCAAAAAATTATGATTTAGTGCCTAACCTTTGATTAGATCAAGTATGTCTAGTTAGTTTCTTTCATGCAACTCAAGAAAGGAAACCATTGGCATGGAAACTATAATTTCAAAGTTAAATATAGAGTTAAAGCTAACAAGAATAACCTAGTTGTTTTATTGTTTATTTCTGATCTTTATATCATTCTCCACCGTCTAGCTGAGCATGTAATCTAGTGAACAATGAGATGAAAAAGTTATTATCAGCTAGGGAGCAGGTGCAACTATAGAAGTTAAAGACAAGACAAGCTGAATATTGTTGCTTACATGTTTTACTGAAGTATTTTTTAATGCTTTGTTAATTTGTTATCATCATAGACTCTTATGTAACTTTTAGCGAAGCCCAGCAGAAACTGCACAAATCGTTAAGTGGAAAAATTTCTGAACAAGTTCCTTGAGGAAGAAAGGCTATTTTCATGCTCTTCCTGTACTAAGTAGCAAACTAGAAATTGTAATTGATAGGAAGTATCTAATGATTGTAGGCACAGATTACAGTTTAGGAATGAAGCTGATAAACATGAGTTAAACTTGTCATGCTGTTTCTATTGGCTGAAATAGCAGAGCTATTTCTTTCTAACCTTCAGGTTACATCACTCCAGTGAGGCTAGGTTGCAACTTGCAAATATAAATTTAAAGCTAAGATTAATAAATCAGCACAGTTGTATCTATCTACAGCTCTAGATTCCCGTTAGAATTGGTTAACATTTTATTGTTGAAACTTTATTGTCTTACTTGCAATTGTATTCCCAATTTATCACCAAGTTCCAACAAGGAGTAAAGGGAATTTATTTTATAGTTCACGAAATTTACTAACCCACCCAGTCTAGTTGGAGAAAAAATCCCTAAAATTCATCGCAACAAAGAGTTCTTCATCAATGAGACAGGAAACATGTGTCGAAAACTTGGTACCAAACTTCAACACATTAACTAGCTAGTTTAATATAATTCTCAATACATTATTATCAAGAAATTATAGCAAAGTTCAGAAGGAACTATAGTAGCAAATTTAACTAGCTACTAACACCGGAAATTGACATAAGTGTTTAAATGCTGATGTTTGCTTCAGTTAGTTGCTTTCTGTTGAATTATGAAGTGAGTCCTTAAAGTTTAGACTTTAGAGATCTGATTTATTAATATCAATTGATGTTTCCTTGCGTAAGTAGTTTTCTTATTTTGTCGGGAGATTATGAAAGCTGTTTCCTAAAATCTCTCTTGGTTGATTAGTTCTTTGTGTTGTAAATAAGGAATTAATATAAGAATTATTATTAGAAGATTATATTCAGTATTAGGAGATTTATTCTTTTATTAGGAGATTATGTACATAATTAGTTATTTCCTTATGTAGGATTAGTCTTCTTCTATATAATGTAATTACCCTTTGTATTCTGATTAAGAAATAATAATACAATTTCTCCTATTCAAGTCTTTGATTTAGGAGATCTGTTTCTGGTATCAAGGAGATTCACTGGCAGACCCATTGCCACTTTTTCTCCAAATATAAGTGTACATATTTCTCTGTTTTTTATGATCAATTGAAATACGAGAATATCACAATCTTCTTCTCTGAAAAACAATGCTGTCTATGACAAAAAATATACTCCCTCCGTTCCTATTTAACTGTCCATTTTGAAGAAATTTTTTTGTTCCTATTTAACTGTCCACTTAGCATTTCAAGAGAGCATTAAATGATGTTTTTACAACAAACGCCCTTGTCAGTACAATAAATGAGGAGAGATAACACATACTTTAAAGGGTAAAATAGAAAAATAATCCTCACTTTTTCTAAAAATCAACAAAATTAATCACACCCTTAATATGTGTGCCTCCACTCAAAGTGGACAGTTAAATAGGAACGGAGGGAGTATTGGCAAAAAATTGGACTAGTGATGCAAACCAAACACTTACATTTACAAATTTTACCTTGAAAGAAAACTAATTTGATGGTAAATATGCACATAAAGGCCACCAAAGTAGGATAAATGTACCTCATCTAACTTCTTTTCCCGATCACGTAGAGAAGATTTGGCCTGGATGAACTTCTCATTCCAGCTTTCATAAACATCAGGATGTAATTCTTTGTAAGCCAGGCATAATGTGCGTAGTCCAGAAGATCCAAATTGTTCCAAATACTCCCTAGTCACTTTTTTAATATCATTATAACCATCTGCTAATCTTTCATAGATTACAGAATCAGCACCCTGTGAAAAGCAAGTTCCATTAAGGATATTAACTTAGACAAAGTTGTGCAATTTCAATGTCATGGACAAGTCTCAAGAAATTTTACCTTACAGTACAATACAAGCCTCCCATTTGGATAACGGCATAAAACAGATTGACGCTTCCTTGTACTATTAATCGAACAAAGATTACAATTGTCATCCAAAACCTTGAAAATATGTACCAAAAAGGGGGACAAATGGTTACCTGTTAAACTCAAGCACATTCAAAATCTCATACGAGACTTCTTGAATTTTACCAATTTTCTCAACATGAGATTCACGAACATATATCATCGTAGGCGTGCGTCTGGCAAGTAATAATGCTGATTAGAATCAACTCAGACAGCAATTACCTTAAAACTTAGTATCTCTATCAACAAACTGGTAGCAGAACCAAGAGAAAATGAGCATGTTCATGGGTTATAAAGGAATCAGGTAGAACAAATTTTGCTTCAGAGGATAGGGCATTTAAAACTCATACCCTTTTAAATGATAGAATAAATTTTGTTTCATAAAGATAGGTGAGGCACAATGATACAACCATTATACAGAAAACTAGAACATTGTAAAGAAGTCTGAACCTGTAAAAGAAAAAACCGAAGTTCTTCGCAGCAATTACCAAAGCAGACTCATCAGGTGATGCAGCTTGATAGCAGATCTTCTCAGGGGACTCATCCCCCTGGGGAAGCACAGTATGGCATATAGCAAGGCATCTGAAGAATTCCTGCATAGCCATTAACTCCAAATGTTACTTTGGGTTATGTAACAAACTAAACCATAACATAATATTATACCTACACTCCTACAGAATTCAACGTATAAGCATAGTACAAGAAAGCAGCTCAACTGCTTAACTAAAATAGGTAAGCAAGCAAAAGACAAACAAAGGTTACACAAAATGAACCAACTTCTCTTCCAATAACAAAATTCTAAACCCCCTTCTAGGCAGTGGCAACTGTAATTAAAATGTGGCTGCAAATGAACAGAGAGCCTGATTTTGACAAAGCAAGCAGCCCTGTGCTTATTCCTTGTTTTAACAATTAAACAAAAGAAGATCAAAAGATTGTTCAGACACATAAAATTCAGAACAACCTAGAATAGAAATCTAACAAAAATGAACAATAGAAATATGAATGATAAACTATGTATTATTCTTTGTCTAATGATTAAAAGTAAGCTATATTTGTAGCTTGGGTAAGCTTCACCTAGAAGCTTCTAACTGGTATGACTAACGGCCAGCTCAGCATAACAACTTAGCAGACTAGTCACTCGAACAGCATAACTGATTAGCCGGTTCAGCTCTAGCAGCATAACAGCCTAACTTTCACAGGTTTAACAAACTAGCATCCAGTTTACTGGTGCGAGTTTTATCATGAAGTTGTAGGGTATTATGATCATTTACTTCGTGAAAACCATATTAAGAAATCTCCAAGTAAAGAAGTCACAGAGGAAATACACAATGTTTATTGAGATTGAAATTGCACACAAATAACAATATAGAGCCACATAAATGTTGGCATCATGAAACATTATGCATTTATTAAAATCTCAACTGCCTACAGACACTTTTGGGCCTTTGGCCCCCGTATTCAATAAAAAAAAAAACTGCCTACAGCTGCCCATTTCTAGGTACGCAGTCGAGTCATACAAACTTGCATTGAAGTCACTGTACATGGGTGGTGGCAGTAGAGAAATCTTGTTTGTTTAAAGGATACACATGAACCAAAAACTTTTTATATTGTAATGAGAAGCAAACAAGAATATAGTCAACTGATCTGTGTCAACAAACAAAACACATTAAGAAAAGCACATAGATGTAAATAAGATAAAGATCCTTCTAACATAGCTAGATTGAAGCTAGAAATAGATCTCTGCTACTAATTCATGTCAAGAAATATGATTTACCTTGCAGCTATCAGGATTCGGCTCATTCCTCCAAGCTCCTCTCATAAGCCTAGCATCATCAAAATTAAAACCCCTCTCTCGCACTGCATTTGGTGAGACATTTTCCTGCAGAGAAAGAACATTTCTTTTATAAGCATGATCTTTTTATTACTTTCTATTCAACATGTGCTTTACCTTAATTTTAATGCCACTACGCTCTGCTATTCCCTTCTCAATTTCGGTCACGCCATTACCATAGATCTCTCCCCCAATTGAACACTTGAAGAAATCCATTAAGTTTCTTGTTAAAGTTCCAGTCTTGTCAGAGAAAATGTATTCCACCTACTCAAATCAGAAAGTAAAACTTCATAATGCAACTCAGAAGTGACAAAAATAATGCACACAAGCACTTGCAAAATGATAGATTTCAATAGTATCCTTCAGAAATATATATGTAACACCTTTTATAAGATACCACTTCATTACTAGCTTTATTTATATTGAAAACTATATCTATAAAAATTGGTAAGAGTGGAGGATGAGGAAAAAAGAGAAAACAGAAAGAATCAAGCACAGCCATTCCTAACCACCTTAGTTAGAAATGTAGTAGGAGATAATTCAGGAAAGGACAGGATGTAGTAGGAGATAATTCTGGAAAGGACAGGATTAATATATTAAAAACTACTTGAACCAATATGATTTTATGAAATTGATTCTCCAATGTACTAAAAAGGAAGACACCTTAGGATAAAAGTAAGAAGATTCCATACGAAGAAGTAAAATCTTATGCTATTAGGCAATTAAAGTAGTAGTACACAATACACAAAGTTTCATGATTAATTATGCTCAAAATCTTATGACCAATCAAGTAAATTCCGCTGTAGTACACAATACACAAAGTTTCATGATTAATTATGCTCAAAACCATTTGTTCCCTCAGGGAAAGATGTTCAAGACGAATTTTCTCCAAAGAAGGATAGTAGTAAAATGAAGGAAACAGAATATCAGATTTTATTGAATAGAGCAGGGGAAATAATTCTTTTCTGACCAATCAAGTTTTCAGATGGCTTTTGTTAAGTAAAGTAGGTTTTGAAAGGGTTGCGTCAGCCATATTTAGGAGTGTTTCTTCATTATTTCAGAAAGATAAAATTTACTGATCATGGATGAAATTGTGCTTGACTTCGTAGTGATGTCACAGTGCACTAGACAACTTTTTGCTTTTGGTTTTTGAATTTTGAGAAGATCACTCTTCCAGTTTTAGAATCTTCTTTATATTGATTTATTCAGTTTTTTACCAGCAATGACCCACCGAGTGGACCCTAGGAATGCTGAAACTGCGCTCCACAAGGAGGGTGGAAAGGAGGGCTGAGTTCTTTGTGGGAATTTAAATTTCCATGCAATCCTTGCATGTCCCACATCACTACCGAGTTGTCTCAAGTTTCTTTCTGTTAAAAACAAAATATGGTAAGAAATTACCTGCCCAAGCTCTTCATTCAGATTTGATGTTCTGGCCAATGCTGGGGTATTGGTTTCATAATGGTACATGTGCAAGTCCTTGTTAATATATTGAGTGGACTGAATAAATTTGATCATCTGATACAATAACCACAAATAAGATATCCCCTTCAACAAGATGATGGAATTTATAGGACATGTAAATGGCTGAGACACAAACCTCTATCGATACATAAAGTGAAATAGGGATGATTGTTGAGTATAAAGTGAGGAGGGTAAACATAGTCAGAAGGAAAACCTGAAAATATGGTAAGCAGAACCAACAGGCAATAAGTCAACAGGAAATGAGAGAAAGGAGATGGCTATTCATCTCAATAAAGAAATCTGCAGTACCAAAAATCTGTTTCTGGGGTCAAACTGTGCTGAGCCCTCCTCTGATGATTCAAGATGTAAATAAAAGTACTTCTTGTTTACAAAAATAGCACTGCAATTTACAGAAATCCGAAACATATTCACAATCACAATTCAGGACAACAATAGTAGTAGTCATAATAATGTCAATAAATCCAATGTAGTACGCAAATAAAACAAGCCTCATTCTCCTACTAAGACAAGCAGGAGTGCAGGACTACATAGCCCGTAAAATATTAGCATCAATCCAACGGGGTCCACAAAAAGCCAACTACTTTTTTACTCACACACCTGCCTATGGCTCCTATAAAACACATCACAAAGAGAGTTGCAAAAAGAGTGAGTATGAGCTTGTCAAGCTTCCTCTCCAATGTACTTCTTTTGGAAGGAACATTCATAGAATTCATCATCACCTGCAATGTATTCCAAATGTACGTAAAACAGTGTACACAAACAAGCACAGATGTTAAAAATCTTGCAACAAGAGGGGAAAAAAGTAAAACAAAAATTTCTGGGAAATAAATACAGCCCAAAGTAATTTCATACAACTTAATCGAAGAACCTAAGTTAAACCAACTTCCACAAGTATACAACTTTGATGTACTCTCTTGGTCAAAGAAGGATTCTGACACTATCCAGATCTCCTTCGCAGTTGAATAAATCACATTATAACCAACCCACTTTGACAACTATGTTTTGCTAACCCACATTTACGCAAACTCTGTTTTGCAAACTGAAATCCAAACATACACTTTAGCTTTTGGGGTACTTGGTTCATTACATGTATCAAAGCCTTTATAACTAAGTGGTCTAGAGTTCGATCCTTGTTGCCTCCATTATTCTAATTAAAAAAAGTTGAATTTCAGCACAAGGGCCTGTGTGTTGTTCTTGCTTCAAGTCCAATGGACTGTTGCGTGAGGAAGCATGTTAGAAGTATAATATAAACCTATTCATGTATCTTCACCCAACAACTTAAGCACACTTTTAAGTTGTATAATTACTAAAAAGTGACAATTAATGCCCCTAACGGACCCAACTGAACATAGAAGTGACAATTTGGGTGAGTTGAGATGAAAGTTGGTGGGTTGGGTGAATGTGCTCTATAATTTGCCAACCATAATGACACAAAGTTACACAAGACCCAAATGTACTTTTGGAGGTCCAAACTGAAAAACAAACATACTTCTAACATAAACTGTTTGTTAAAGTAATTCCTATATAAGAATACCCCACTAATTCCTAATTAAATTGCAATAACTGTTAATTGATTCTGATTAATTTATCAGAATCAGTATAATCTTCAATGACAAATATGATCACATCAAAAAGCAACCAAAGAATAGGAATATGTCATTGAAACAAATTTCAGCAATCAATGCATTATTGCAATTGAATGTTTCATAACTATATTTGGACTAAATGCAAGACCAAAGACTAGAAAATTGAAAGAGGTATCTATGTATTATCACTAGGCAAAATTTATAGTAGAAACCTTTGTTTCATGTCCTGTAAAAATAACAACCCCAACAATATATTCTGTATTCCTGAGACTGCATCCCTGAATAGGCAAGAAATTTCAATATGTCAATACCAGTCTGGTTGCATCAAAAGGAGCACAAAACATCAGTATCTATCAATGGTAACAAGCAATAAACGATTTTTAAAGCAAATCAACAAAAATCACAAGAAATGTCAACTGCAACAGATATGACTACTTTATGAATGTCAAAGGGAGGAGGAAAATGATATACTCGCAACAACAGTTGATTTGGATTGACAGGAAGAGTTTGGTTTTGAATTATAAGATTCCCAGTGAAGGTATATAATGAGTTGTTTGGTTGTTCACACTGAATTTCACCTGCAAGTAGTGAAAACAACTAGATGTCATGACTTAGTGATAAATGAGCAATAAATCAAATTTTGCTAAAATCGTTAGAGTTGACACCTATCAGCTGATATTGACTGTGCCCTACACAGACACAGCAATAAATCCCTAAAGAAAAAGGAAAGACAACATTTTTGAAAAGTCATACATAAGTTCTAAAAAAATTCTACAGAGCATAGACAATCACAATTCAGGAGTTTCTAATAAAATAGGAAATATGAACCAGGATACTATACAAGTCAATATAAATACTAAATAGTAGGGGGGAACTAGGGTTTTGGCAGCGGAGATGGTGCTAAGCCAATGGGAGGACAGACACCAAGAGAGAGAGTTTCTAGAGAACATGGTTGTACCACAATGATAACATGTTGAAATAAGAATTTGAGAGAAACTGTTTCTCTAAGCTGCAAACTGTTCTCTTTTTTATATTGTGATGGTTATCAATTAAAGAGATTATTAGGAGCAAATCCGTAGCTAACTACATCCAAATTATCACCTAACAATCAGCAATCATAATAATTACAGTTGACAGTATGATAATATTTTAAACATAAAGGGCTAATAATCTAGCAAATTGACAATACTGGTACACCTATACACAAACTAGATCCCACACAAATTAATTGGGAAGCAGAACCAATCAAATCTATAGGTAGTCCATAGTAATGAACGAACGATTCATGCTATGGACTGATTTAAAGGGAACCTTGTACTAAACTGCTCAAATAGATGAGCAATCAAGAATGCTAAAACTTGAATAAAAAATAAATGCACGATGTGAAATCACAGCACACTTAAAAAAGAACATTGACGAGCTGAGAATCGATCAATAAAAAACTAAACCTTTGAACTCAGATGCCTTCTCTGGAGTAAAGTAATCCCAAGTCTTTTCCAATGCTTTCCTAATCTTCAAATTGGTTTCCCCGTCCAAATTAGCTGTCTATCACCCAAAACCCAGGATTAATAAATGGCAAAGACTTCCCTGAGAATGTTAAGACAACACTCATTTTCAGATTGAAATTAATGAATAAACCTCAATGTAGCAGACACCATCAACATTTGTACTAGCCAGGAAAAGCAGATCTGCAGGAAAGAATTCATCCTGCTTAACCTGCAACAATGACCAGAGTTGCACTACAGTAAGTGTCTGCATTGTAAATAGAAACACCCACCAGACCACAATTAAACCATCACAAGCAGCTCAAGAAAACAAATCTCAGAAGATCCCTAGATTAAATGCATCTGCAAACCAAAGTATCAATTATAACCTACAGTTAAAAACAGACTGACAACGGATTTGAAAACTTACAATCCATTTCCAATTTACCATTACAGACACCCTTGTAAGAACCAGTTCAAATGTACGTGTCAAAATTAAATCTCAACATATAGCACATTACCTTGACTAGGTCACCAACTTGCAACTTTTTCCAGGGTATAGACACCCATTCTCGATCTCGCAGTACATCTATCGTACCATTGTTTATTGCCATGTCATTTTGAAAACGCTTCTGTTTTACTCATTCTCAGATAGGTAAGTAAATCAATAAGAGGAATAGGCATACAATACTACAGCCATGATTAAATAAAAAAAGGGTTGATAATATCCAATTAAGAATGCCATCAGAAAATTTTAAGATATGAAACAATAACCAAAATAAAATCACATGAAAAATTTTGGAGGATAAGGGATACCACAAAATGAAAAAAGGGAAAGAAAAATAAAAAGATGACCAAACTAGCAAAGCCACTCCCTCTGCATCTGTTAAGGAAAAGGTTTAATCTTTTACAAACTTTAAAGTAAACATAATAAAATGTTTATTTCTACTTTATAACTATCAATATTCTCCTATAAGATACTCGTTTGGAATTTCCGAAGAAAAACCAATGGAAAGACAAAACTTGAATCTAAGGCTCCCTAAGATTTATGGGAAACATTAGGGAAAAAAAGGAACGTGCAAGGATAATAAATAGCGTTCTCACCCAGTCCTCAAAAGCTTCCTTAATAAGAGAGAGGAGAAGCACCAGAGATAGAGGAAGCACATTAGTTATTGGAGAGACAGGGCTACAACATCAGAAAATATGTAAATACTAATTAGACATTCACTTCTTGATTCAGTAATTAGACTTATGCTTGGTATAAAATTATTAAAAAAACTGTTGAAAAAATTTATATGAATGGTGACCAGCATATCTGTTACATATCACTGATTGTCATCGTCATCGTCACAATAATTAAAGCAAGGAAGAAATGCATAAAGCAAGTCCATGAAAAACAGGATAAAGTAACAAATCATACAAGGGAGGTTTTAATTTGTGGTCTGCAACCGCAATTGCGGCCACAACGTAGAGGCCTTTCAAGTGCCCGTAATGGCATCACGACTGCAAGTGCGGCCATTTCCAACAGCATATGTCCACATTTCCACAATTCAAAACTACAGTATGATAAACTCAAAGTGCAAAGTATGATAAAAATAAATTCAAGCTTAATAGTTGCTAAAAGTTCAATATTTACATGACATCAAGCAAGGCTTCTTATAGAGAATATTTCATTTAGTATGACTTTAGCTGAATTAATAATTAAGGAGCCAGAGTACTCAAGTAAATATTTAGAAACAAAAATAAAAAATAAAAAACAAAAAATGAAGCACATATATGATAAAACCCTTGATGCAGACTGTACTGGCATCAAGAAAGCCCAAGTTTAAAATAAAATGCCTTAATAAAGTGGTTCTTTCTGATAACAACAAACTAACTGGAAAAGCTACCTGATGGGTGTGGTAGACAAGACTGAGATTGTAAGAAAGTAGATATTAGCAACCCTCCTGAACTGCAAAAATAAAAGCAAGATAAGTTGGCAATCAATTGAACTCATCGGCTCATATACAAATATGATTTGCTGATAGGTCTAAGGATAAGCCAGCTATTAAACATGTGTATAAAAGAAGGGCTCAAATGGCTAATTAGATATTGTAAAAGGGCTTAAATGTAATTAGTAATAATTAGGCCAGAGGCAGTTATAAGCCAGCTGGCAATTACAGCTATTACAGGCTGTTAGTATAGTTAGAGCAGTTAGCCTATAAATAGGACTGTATTTGCATTAGAAGCTATCTTTGGAGAATTGAGTGTTTGGCTGGTTGAGGAACCAGAGCTGTTCGTGGGAACAGGCATGTAAATCCTAGATTCTCTGTTCTTCCCCAATTCTATAATTCAATACAATCTCTGTCTAGAATCCTTTGATTCTGCAGAAGTAGTTTCAGTTTCTTCCTAATTCTCTACTCAATTGCATACCAGTGTTATCATTTGCCTTAGATAGGCATAAATTAATTTAAAGACAAAATAGTAATAAATAATTTTGAGCACGTATTTCTCTAACTACACGTGATTGAAAACAAAGACACAAACCATTTTCTCTGAGCACAAAGCAAAAATCAAATAACCATTCGACTTCAGCACCGTGATTTTAGACCAATGTTGATGGGAAGAATGCTAATTTAAGAGCAATGATTAGTTTAATGATGTAATCAGCAATGAATAGAATGCCTTAAAAAAAATTGTCACCATAAAAATGATACTCCTCAACCTGGGTGGTATCCTTAATACACATATCTACTTAGACCCAACCAGATTGATTAAATAATTAAAAAAAAAAATTGTGTAAAGTGCTCAAATATATGATACCATAAAGACAAAAAAAACATGTTATCTGCAAGAATTATCATGCGTACTCCGAAAAAACTTGTTAGGAATACAGGTTCCAAACAGTGACAATTCATATAATGGCAGGTAAAGGTCATATTGTTTAAAAAAAATATGGAAACTAAATGCATCTCACACACTCTCAATTCTCAAGAATCAAAAAGCTTAGAAGTAAGTTACCTGTTCAAACAATCCTTTTGGGAGAAAAGTGAAAACGTTGTACTTTGTAGTCGATATTGAGTTCCCCTAACATAAAGGACATCCATTGATCAAAAACTCAAACTTCTTAAATCAAGCTATGTGACATGTATAATATGAATTCCAATATCTGGAATCATGCAAACAGAATACTAAGGAACCTAGGTGTATATACTCCTTAGACAATTTGTAAGCACAGTGCTAGGCCATCTTCTTTCAATGTATAAGTTCAGTAAAACACAGAAATACTAAAGATGCAAAATATTTCATACAGAATGCCATTACTGTTCAATCATGTTGGTGATCACTAGGAACTTGTTTAATTCATACTTGATAGACATAAAATGGCCTTTGATTCTCACATACAACAATTGATCAGCAATTCAGCATCATCAACAGCATAGTTAGGGTGAGAAATTGTTAAACTCAAGTAACCATGATTTCCTTACACAATAGCATTCCTCAATTTCAAACAAACAGTAAACTTACTTCAATCATCCAGTGATAAACAAATTTCTAGTGAACAGTTGCAGAAACTAAATCATTCGAGATTCAGGAACTAAAATCGAAAATTAAAAACGCAGTGGAGAAACTATCTAGAGTTGCAAGGGTTTTGCTGGTTCGAAAATGGAAGAATGAATAGAAACCAGGAGAGAGGAATGTGAGAGAGCGAACCGTTAATCGGACGGGAAGATTGGCGAGGCGATCGTTGCAGAAGATGGTGCGGTGGCCAGGGGCTTGAGGCTGGACTCGGCCGAGTCGAAACGTTCGAGATGAAGGAACGCTCTGGTCCATTCTGGAAGATGAAGATGAAGATGAAGATGAAGATGACGGTTGAGGCTCCTCCAATGTCATGCGTTTTCCGCTGAAAATGAAATGTGAAAAGTGAGAACCAGAGAGAGGGGTTCAGAATTTCAACCTCCCTCTCTCTAATCCAACCCTTGGCGTCATTGCAAATGCAAATTCTTCGTTCCCACGTTTGGCCTTTCGCGTTCGTGGTGTGCATGTACATGGAGCGTGCGTGCTCACCACTCACTAATCTTTCATTACATTAAGTTTAAATTAATCATTACCTTAACCACTCATCGATTAATTGTAATTTTGGATTTGATGCGGTGGGGTCGAGTACTGTTGAAAACGACGCGATAGGAAAGAGCGTGGAAAGAGCTCAATATTATCTGCCACGTCAGATTTCGGAATCAGAATACGATCAGTGTGAGAGTGATATTGAAAGAGACAAAGAAAAGAAGAATGAATGCATGGGAAAATAATTATCAATGGAAGATTAGTTTCGTTGATAATTATACAAGGGCAGTATTATTTTTGTTAGTACTAAAATTAAAAATAAGACAAGAAACAAAGGATAATTAAGATATACTTCTTCTATCTGAAAAAAGCATAGGCAACAGATTTTGAAAAGAGAGAGATCATTGAAAGAAATCACATTAGTATGCACAAATTCAAAGCAGCTAAATAATCAAGTACAAAATTGTATCTCACGACGAATGTGCTTGAAATAAACTTTCAGGGGCGAATGACAATTAAGATAACCTTTTACAAGACATCAAACAAGCGATAAGACATGGTATGGGCTTAGGCAAACGAATGACATCCAAGAAATTTAGAAAACCTGTCTTCCCCTCAGAGGATGAGTTTCAAATAATGTCTCCATCACCCTGGCAAACGAATGACATCCAAGAAATTTGGAAAACTTGTCTTCCACTCAGATGATGAGTTTCAAGTAATGTCTCCATCACCCATGTAGGGCCATGAGATGCTTAAAACTCACATAGATCTCCACAGTAAAATAAAGGGCAACAAACAAGTGGATCCGGCACCACATTTTTCACCCAAAACCTTAAGACATTTGATGTTTGAGTTACCTCACTTATAAAGTATTCAACACTGTCATTTTCTTCCAATATGAGACTTACTCCTACTTGATATTCCAACAATCTTCCCCTCAAGTGTGAGTCAATCTCAAACGATAACCTCTAAATACTTGTACTGTCGGTGAGATATTTATAAAGGTTTTGCGAATGGCTGAGAAAAGAGTGATAAATCGTGGACCGGTCATCCTGCGTTGCTGCACTTTCAATTCATTCATGTTTCTGAACATGTTTGGAACATAGACCGGAATAAAGTTCTTAAAGGTGATACAAGGAATAAAGTTCTTAAAGGTGATACAAGCACGGGATTCTCATGAGGAAAAACTTATAAACACTGTTCTTGATGGTTGTTTGGTTTCTTGACCTAGCCCATGTTCAAGATGTTCACCCTGATCAACTTGGCAGAGATGCGACAGTTGGTTGGAACGTGATTTGTAAATGGCTCACAAATTAGTTTAAAAAATTAAAACTCCTAAATGTATACAAAAAACCGAAAGTCACCTCAATTGTTCGGGAATCACCAAATCACCTTACTTGGTAACACATACAATTAGACTTGGCCCATTACATTAGCCTAAGAAACAATAACCAAAGAAGCAACAAGTGTAGAAGAACATTATGGAAAAGCGATGTTAAGCAGCACAGAAAGGCGAAAAAACACGATGAAACGGACTGAGACACAATACATTGTTACTTTGCCTAGGATGCCTTAGCAAAGCGAGAATGTAAGGAACCTAAGTAACTTAATTGAGGTTCAATTCCTATTTGGAGCATTTTTCACTTTTTAGTTCAAAAAATAATAATTTAAATGGTGGTGTAAACAGGATTCAAACCTAAGACTAGTGAGGAAGTTATTCATGTACGTACCGCTGTGCCATATAGTGTTATATAATATTGGTTACATGATAATATATATTAAGTTTACCACAGGGGCCAAAAGAAAAATATACATAGTATCCAAATGAAAGTAAAAAAGATGAGGGGCGTGGCGGCACCGGTGAGCCACCCCGATCCCTCCGCCCCTACACAAGGGTCAGGGTTATCTTCCGCACAAGGATCAGGGTTATCTTCTGCAGTAGTGTTGAAGAACTTAGCTAATTTTTGTGAAACAGAATATTGTCCTTCTTCCAGTGATTCTTCATCTCCCTCATAATCATCATCACCTTCAAACACTAAATTTACTCCACAGTCTTTCAGCTTCAGCCCCTCAACATAAGGCGGGTTTCGCTTTGTCAAATGTAAGGTATACTTATCTTTTAACTGATGGACTAAGGAAGTATGAACTCCAAATCTGCGCAAAAAGATGTGGTGTTCGTTTGTCCTAGGTACTCCTAGAAGGCGAAACGTTGTGCTGTAAACATTGTCAGTCAAATTGAAGACTTTTCCTTGAACATCCACTAACTGCAGTTTATCTCTTTGGTCTTCTGGTATTTTGTTGAAAGAAAGCACACCAGCACAAATAATACCTTTAAGCTCACGGTTTCTTTGCTTTGAAAACACAACTGATTCCCCTGAGAACCAGTCTGGAACTCTGCTTCCAGGCATAATCAAAATCTCTAATTTTTTAAGTAGAACCTGAAACAAAATTTGCAAGTGTTCTGACAATTATAGAACTGGACATAATAAATCTAATACAAAAATTCAAGTTAGGCCTAACTCTATTCCGAAAGCTACATGAGGGGTGAGAACTGCTCTACCATGTATAAGAACTATTTTGGCCATATCGCAAAAGGCTTTGAAAGGGAAGGAAGAAAATATATAGATAGAGAAATGACTAACCTTGGAAAATCTTCTCTTCACAGCAAGGGAACATCCAATGCAACCACTCATGTACAACCTTCTTAAGGACTTCAAGTGTTCAAGACCTGGAATATCCTTCACTTTTTCACAATTTGTGAGGTTGAACTCCTCTAACCTGTCCAAGTTTGAAATATCAGATATGTACTCTACTGCTGTGCAGTTTGCAATGTTAAGCTCCTCCAAGCTAGAGGGAAGAGGAGGCAGAAACATGAGCTCCCTGCAATCTTCCAAATAAAGCTTTTTGAGATAGGAGAGGCCTGTCATGCTTGCTGGAAGCTTGCAAATATTGTTGTGGCCTAAACTTAAAGTTTCCAGTGAAGATATCTTTTCAAAATCGTCTGGAATTTTTCCAATTATTCTCCATCCATGAAAATTTAGGTGTTCCAGCATAGTGAGGTTGCAGAAAGAGGTTAAGATTGACTCTGAATTAGGTTCCTCCTGCTCGTTAGCAATTATGTCTGTTGTAGGCATGTTGTTTAGATAAGGCCTTCTTTCCATTTGTAGTTCTACCAGGCTTGAAAGCATTCCAAAGCTATCAGGTAGATGAGTAACTGCTGTTCCTTTCATCATTAACCATTGCAAAGATTTCAATCCTCCCATGGAATTTGGAAGCCTATGGAGCTGTCTACACATGTCTAATCTCAACCGGGTAAGGTTTTCCAACATTCCTATTGACTCTGGCAATTCAGTGATGTTAGTGTTGTACATGTCCAAAGTTGTGAGAGCTGATAGGAGGCCGATTGATGGTGGTAGACATGTTAGGTGCTTACAATTTCCCATGTCAAGCTTTTTAAGCATTTTCATGCCCATAATTTGGTCTGGCAAATTGGTAATTGGTGTCCCATCTAACCGAAGCTCAGCAATACAAACTAAAGCTTCTATTGACACAGGCAACTTGTGAAGAGAAATACAGCCTCCAACAGAGAGTTCCCTTAAATATGATAAAGAACCAATAGAATCAGGCAACTCTTCAATTCCACTGACATTAAGATGTAACCTTTTCAATAAAATTAGTTTCTCAACAGAGTTAGGAATCACAGAGAGTGACTTGCACCCCACCAAACTAAGCAGCTCAAGATTCTCCAAACAACCAACAGAATCAGGCAATTCAGCCAATGCTTTATTGTGGTTGAGAGACAATTCCTCCAGTGAGCACAGTTTCCCAATGCAGGAAGGTAACCTCTTCAATTGACATGAATTTGCACTCAACTTTTTAAGTTTTGTCAGGTGGAAGATGGATTCAGGTAGCTCAGTTATAGCAGTTTCATCAAGAACAAGTTGCCTTAAGGAAACCATGCAGCTTATGCTTATCGGCAATGCTTTCAATTTCCTGCAGCCAGAAAGGATAAGGTCCTCGAGATGTTTCAGCCCGGAGACATCAGCAGGTAATTCGATAAGGTTATTGCACTGATGAAAGTTCAAGTGAACCAAGGTACTTAGATTTCCAAGTGATTCATGAATCCTAGTTAAATGAGAGCATTCCTCCAAAACAATTTTCCTCAGACATAGATAATCAGCTAAATCCGGAATTACAGCTAATTTGTGGCATTTTGAGAGCTTTAAAATCATCAAGTTCTTAGCCACCTAGCAATGAAACATCCATGTTTTGAAATCATTGATAATTATAAAAAAGGCCAATATCCATTTTAGTTATTTAAAAAAATATAAAGGAGATATTGGCTAGTTCATTATGTAATAAGAAAGCAAACCTTGTTACTGCGCCTGCCCCACAATGTTTCAATTTTACTTTCTGAGAGGTCAATCACAGCAAGCTCCAAAGGATTATAACCTGAAGGAAAATTCCTTAATGGACATTGTTTCCACTGCAACCACTTTAGTCCTGGAGGCAGACATCTAAATTGTCCTTCCAATCTTGAATAATTAATTTGAAGCAATCTTAGGGAAACCATTGGTTGAAAGTGGTCTGTCTGAAGGACAACCTCTTTTGCTTTCTCTTCTCTGTCCTGCATATACTTTTTACACTTCTCTTTGATAAATGCTGATGCAGATTTAAAACTGGGCTTTTGATGAAAGTGATCCCATGTAATTTCAGCCGCAGACCGATCTCTAGGTAAATGGTTTCTCTTCACACAATCTAGGACGATCCCTTGAATACTTCTTGTTCCCTGCATGTATTATTCATTGTTAAATTTTCAAGGAATTCTAAATGGACAATTTATAACTACTAATATTATTTTGGAAGACGTTTCTTCAATATTTCACAATGCCAACTTATTCCACATTGATTGCAGAAGTCTCTACAAAATACTGTCTTTGCTTCTTCAAATGAAACAAACGGGGAGGATCATATTATTGAATGAAATTCATGCAGTGTCCCCAAATTATGTACATCTCATTCTATTTTAATGCAACCCATGTGAATTTTACTCAATATTAAAAGAAGTGTGTTGCTCATCCGGAGTGTGTACTTGTTTGATATGGTTTTGGACTTGCTAATGAGTGATACAAAGAAAAACATTCCAAACTACATTTTATTTCCGGATGATCTAGTTCTTATTGAAGAATTAATGGAAGCGATTAAGTCTAAAATTGAGATTTGAAGTAAGACTTTGGAATCAACGTTTTAGATTAAGTAGAAGTAAGAGAGAGTATATGCATTGCAAATTAGTAAGACTAATGTTGGAAGTAGAAAAAATGGAAATGACATTGTGTGCCACAAGTTTCACAGTTTAAGTACCTTGGTTGATTATACAAATGATGAGAAAATTGACAAAGTGGTACACACATAATTCAAGTTGGGTGGTTAAAATTGAGAAAAATATTTATTTGTGACCACATGAGATCCTCTATGATAGCGAATGTTGACTTTAACAGGATAACATGAGAAAAAAGTTGGAGAAACATAAATGAAAATGGTAAGATGAATAGGTGACCACACTAGAAAGGATGAGATACGCAATGAGCGGATAAGAAAAGATAATGGAGTAACACCTATCCATCGTGGAGAAGCAGACTGAAAATAGGTTAAGGTGGTATAGACATGTACAAAGAAGACATTTGGAAATACTAAAGGTAAGAGTTGATAACATGATATTTAGTAATGTAAAAATAGGTAGAAGGATACCGAAAAGAACTTACAAAGATATTGTTAAAAATAATCTCATCATTAATTATATCATCATAATCTAGTTTTTTGAGGTTTTGTTAAAATCTAACCGGTTCAAGAGCACTTCTTATTTTCACCAATTTTGACTTAGTTCAGGCATTTGTCATGTTTTGAGATTTACTTGTTTTTTCATTTAAATGGACCGGTCACTTGATTAGTTCTACAGTTGAACCGATCTAATTTTCAAAACTAATTCTATTTTGGTAAAATAAAGAGTGTGTTTCTTTAAGATTATATAAAAAAACAATTAGTTTTAACTCTCTAAAAAAAGAAAATAATTTTTAAAGATTTTTATGAAAAATATAAATGGGTTTGTGTTTGGTTGCACTAATAAAAAACATTTTTTTATTTTCTCTCACTTTTACATCACAATAGCTTTTTTCATAGACTAATCAAAGTAGCTTATTCAAATAATTCATTTTTCGTTTTTTTTTAATAATAATTATTTATAAAAATGAGACAAACACCTTAAAAGTTAAAAAAATTAAAAAAGTGATTTTTTTAAAGATACCCAAATTCTTTAAACTTTTCAAGGCTATATGAACAAGTTTCAGAAATCGCAAGGGATGACCAGGAATGTCTCCTACAATATTTACCTTCTTACTCATCAAAACAGTCAATATCTGATCTCGATCCCATAGCCTGCTACGCAGACCATAATCTGTAAGGCTTTCATTCTGAACAATTTGTCTTCCCATGTCTCTAACTTGATCATGCATCCACACCACATTACGTGTAGTGATTTTGATCAAACATTTTGCAGCAAGGACTGACATTGCTATCCCTCCATTGAAATTGCACCCATTCAATATATCAACCATATCATCTCTTTCCATTTCCATTTGCACAAACAAACAAGCAATGTCAAGGAAAATGCACTGCTCTTGTTTATCCAATGCATCATAACTGATCTTCAACACATCCTGAACACCTGGATGAGGATCCTGTTTCAGCTTCTCCACCGCATATTCCCACTCCTTGTTGTTCTTCTTATCAGATAGAAGAGAGCCAATAACTTCCAAAGACAAGGGCAATCCTCCAGTTATTTCTACAATCTGTTTTGACAGATTCGAAAAATCCTTTCCTGGCTCCTTTCTTCCCATTGCATGGTGACAGAATAATTCCATTGCTGGAGAGAATTCCAATTCCCTCACCTCATAGAACATATCAACATAACTTTCAGGTAAAACTTGTCTATCCCTTGTGGTTATCACAATACGGCTTCCATTATGAAACCATTCCCTATTACCCATCAAGAAATCAAGCTGCTTTACCTCATCAACATCATCCAAGATTAGCAGAACTTTGCTTCCATTTAATGCTCTTTTGATAGCAGAAACACCACCATTAACATCATTGAAGGGATCCCCTGTTCCACCAGAGGAAAGATCACCAAGAACTCTGTTTTGAAGAGAAACCAAACCACCATCATCGCCATGTCTTGAATTAACTTCTGATCTGACATTTGAAATGAAGCTGCGACGTTCAAAATGAACTACAAGGTTGTTGAAGAGGCTCTTGGCCAGAGTTGTCTTACCAATACCACCCATCCCATACAACCCCAGAACCCTCACATCATTGATTTTCACATCAAGCAACTTTTTTAACTCTTCCACTTTATCATCAACCCCCACTGTGTACTGAGCCACACTCAGTGGAGTGTTCTTCATCTGCTTCATAACTGTTTCCACCAAAACTCGAATCAGCTTATCACTGTCACTGCAAAGTAAATCAATAAACAAACCATTAATAGAAAATTAGTAAATCACACAAAGCAAAACCACAAAACAACAAACCAAATATTCCATAACATAACTCAGAAACAAAGAAAACAGAAACAATTAATCCCTATAGTTTAATCTGCATAAACTGGTGTGATCTTCTGAGTAATTTCTGCATGAATACAGTAAACATATGCACAATCACTAAAAAACAAACACAAGATATATTAAAAAAACAGCAAAAGAGGCATGGGCTAAAGTTATTCTAATATTATATTGAACATTTGATAATCTATGTGAAAGAATCAAGTTTCCTGTTTCAAAAGCTTAATCTAAACAAGTTCTGTTCACGTGATCCAACCAAATATCTAGAGAAATTTAAACAGGTTCTGGTTTTTCTCTATGTATAAGAAAAACCACCTGTTTTCATGGCAAACCCAACCAGCGATTCCACCCACTTTTGCCATAGCATCCCTCCAGAGCTGAACCTTCTCTGGCTCTGCCTCAAACCTCACTGCATGGGACATGAAAGACTCTTCAAAGGGACCCTTTTGTTTTCGGACATCCGACGGGTCAACCCGGTAGAAAACGGGCAGGATTAACCTCCCACAGTCGCAAATCTTGGCCAACTCCTCCAGGCACCACCGAGAGGAGGCATAGTCCTCCGAGAGAACGATGACAGAAGCCGCAGAGTCATCAATGGCCTCCAGAAGGCTCGCGTTTATCTCGTCGCCGCGGCCCAACCCGTCGTCGTCGCGGAAGACACGAACACCGCGGGCGTGGAGCGCGTTGTAGAGGTCATTCGTGAAGGTGTGGCGCGTGTCAGTGCCCCTGAAGCTCAGGAACACGTCCCACTTGAACCTGAAAGAAGCTGGCGGCGGCGGCGGCTTCGACGATGACGTGGCGTCAGTTTCCGGCGTCATTGCAATGCTTCTTTGTTGATGAATGGTTGGTGTTTTTGATGTGGTGGGCAATGGAGAATCTTGTCTTTGCGCTCTTGACTTTTAACTTGAGGTTCTTGCTTGTCGGTGGATCCTGCACTGCTCTGATCTGCACATGCACACGTCTGAACAAAGAAGAAGAAGAAGAAGCATTAATGGCTTTGGAGTCAATGAGTAATGCTGTCTGTGTTTGCTCCCTACGTTTAAAAATGAATATTAGTTGGAATGCATTTAGTAGGGGTTAGTGTATAGTTACATAAGACTACCTGCAATGGTTTTTTCATTCCAACACCCTACTTTTCACTTTTTACACTCCACATCATTTTCTTTCTTTTTCACTTAATTATTCAACACACATTCAACTTTTACTCACTGTTTAATAAAATTCAACACCCTATCTCACCACTTTTATTTCATATTCTTTACTTTTTTGTGAGGGGTTGTCTAAATGACCCATGATAAAGTTTGGGTTAAATAACTCATCATCCAATCACATTGGAGATAAATGAGTTGGAAATAAATTAATAAAATGTATTAATTTATTTCCAACTCACCTATCTCCAATATGATTGGATGATGGGTTATTTAACCCAAACTTTATCATGGGTCATTTAGACAACCCTTTTTGTGATTATATATTAATAATAATTATCAATTTAAATTAAATTAAAATAATTTAGAGTTGATTTTTTTTTTCTTTCTAGTTTAGTAATTTAATATTCTTAATTAATTTTTTCTTAAAAAAACACGAAAGGGAGATTGGTTGAGTTTTGGGGGTTAAAAGGGTTATTGTTGGGATCCATTTCACTTAAAATATGTTTAGAGTTACAAACAAGAGTTTATGGGAGGCTAAATAGAAAAACTAGAGGGAAAAAATGTCGTTTTTTTTCTGTGTCCAAATCAAATGAACCAAGTCTTTATTTTTATAAACAAACAAAAATGATGAGTTTTGGTGAAAAAAAATTAATTTACTACGAAATAATTGACCCCAAATAATTAAGATAAGATAAGAATCGGGAAATTACAATGACCAATGAGATTTTGCCATGTGTGCTGAGTGGGTTCAAGTTACTATTCATTCACCATGTTGAATTTATTCAACATGTTGAACCTTCAACACTCATTTCAACTGGTCCACTGGAGTAGTTCAAGTGTTGAATTGGGTTTTCAACACCCATTGAAGAGGCTCACAGCTCACTAGTCTAACCCGTACTAGATTCTTCTAGCTCCTTTATAGTTTCTGATCTTTCACTATCTAGTAGGGGTTACATCATAATGTGTAGTAGGGGTTACATAGCTAGTAGAGGTTATGTAGATGCTGATAAAAAAAAAAAGTAGAGGTTATGTAGGCTCTAGCTTGGAGGGTTATATGGGGTCGTGTACCAACAAGAGATAAGTTGAGACAACGACATGTTTTACCAGCTGAAGCAGATATCCGATGTCCTCTTTGCTTGCAAACCGAGGAGAGTATCCCCCACCTTTTTCTTGTCAGTTCTCTTGGAGGGTCTGGACAGAGGTTTATAACTGGTGCGGTGTTAGTACAGCTCTACCAATGGAGGTCTCAGTTAATTTTTTACAGTTCATGCAGGGGTGGGGCAACTTGAGAAGAAGGCGTGGAGCTTGGTCCATTTGGGTAGCAGCAATAGGCTAAATTTGGTACAGTAGGAACTCTTTGATTTTCAGAGGAGAGGTGCTTGATTTTCAAAAGCTGGTGGATCAAATTCAAACTAAGTGTCTTGGTCATGGCTCAAAGCAAAGACTAAAGGATTTTCCTATTCCTTAATTGAATGGAAATCGCAGCCTTTGTCTTGCTTGGATATAATATGAAGTTTTGAATTTTTGCTGGTTACTTTGTACTGTTATTTGCTGAGAAAAAGCTCTATCTCCTTGCATCTAGTAGGGGTTACATGTTTAGTAGGTATTATTATGGTTAGTAAATCACAATAAAAACTCATAAAATCTTGAATTAATTAAAAATCTGAAAATTCAATAAAAAATACCATAAAATTTTCAAAATCCACATGTGTTCTTTAATTTCTCCTTTTCATTACTCTTGTTTTCTATCATAATTAATTCAAGTGCCTGTAGAAAAATTCCATTGACATTTGTGTGAATTTAATTGTAACTTTCATTTTTCATATATACGATTGTTACTTTGTTAGAACATTGTTATTGTTATACAGTAATTAGCTAGCTGAGGCCTGAGTGCATGCTTTGATGTCTCAGAATCTGGAAGCTAATTCATTTGACCCATGGGGTATTTTTTTTAAATGGTTGTGTTCAAGAAAAAAAGTATGCAGGTCTCTATTTGACACTCATATTTATAACGGTTTTAGACCGCAAAAAAATGTACTTACAATTTAAAACTGCCACAAAAGTGAGGTATCTCAGAATGGTCGGTATTATTTTAATTTTATTCATGTGAATCATCACTCATCAAATTTTTCCTTTAGCTTTTAACGTTTTTATCCCACAAATTAGCAATGAGAAGATTCACATCAGAAATATGCACCAAATGCATGGTCACAAATTCTCTCTGTCCTCGTAGCAAAGCGCAAAAATTTCATCCACAAATGTACTCTAAACTCATCTTGAAGGACATTCTAGCCCTTCATGATACTCTTACAAACATGTGTCTCTTCTTTACATACATTTTATCTACTATATTTTTTTCTTCAATCTCTCACCTCCATTAGTAGCTCATTTAAATAAATTAAATATAACGACGACAACAACAAAAAACAAATAGTGCACTCATTAACTAGTTTCTAAACAACTTATTCATAAATAATTAATTCGTCCCTCCAACAAGTTAGTTATTCTAAACAACAACTTTTTATTCACATCTTTCATATGCCTACCCCAAAGTAAAAAAAAAAGAGAGAATAAAATGTAATAAAAATTAAGAGAGAAATAAAAAGAGAAAAGAAGTGGAAATAAAATAAAAGAGAAAAATAAGTGCAAATGAATCATAATTTTATTTTAAAATTTAATAAAGATCTGGCATTTGAATTATCACCTACGTAAACTAAGATATTGTCAACTCATGAACGAGGTTTGTATATATGCGTATAATCAACTTGCTGATATTTTTAAACAAGAAAGTTGCATTTGTAAATTCTTTGTCAGTTGCGTCGCTTTCAAGAACTATAGCTTTGATTATGTTCTAAGTTCTAAATAATTATAGTGGGGATTTGATCTCTTTCCACATTCAAAAGTAATTGACCCATCAACTTATCAACTTGAGACAGTGACCCCTTTTTTTTTTAAGATTTCCACTATGAGAAGCTTAATTTTGGATGAGCGTCAAAAAAGATTTGTTAGGAATAACCTACTCATTTAATGTGATCTCAAGGTCTTTAAGTGATCAATGTCATAGTTGTCGATTGTGAAATACGTTAGATTAACAAAGGAATTAGATAGAATGAGTGATTCCAAATAACTAGTGTTTTGAAAACCGGACTGGTTAGTTCATTTCAACTTGGAACCGTTGTGATAGATTGTTTGATGTGTTAAGAAAACCCGGCTAAGACAAAACCAGTTGTTTATGGTCAGAACCGTTGCAGGCACCATGCTTCCCTTCAGGTGACTGAAAGTCACCTACAACTATCTTCAACTCTGGTCTTTCGTTGTTAGATTATGTTGAGGAACCACCTACGTTCACTGATGCTTGTACCTCAAATGATGTTGAAAGGCATGGCAACCTCCTTGTTAGTTGTGACGTGCGCAACTTCTTTGATAACGTAACAAAGATATTCAGGGGAAAGAGAGATTACAAAAGATTGTGTCATGAAAAGTTGAAAAACCATGCCCAAATCTCAGTGTTTTTAAAATCGGTCCGATGATAGAATCGATCGAGGCACTAATTGAAGATGTACACATTTGTTTAGTTGCTAATAGTCAATCGTTATCCTACGTGGCAAAACTAAAAGCCCACATGACATTTCAACTTAACCTTTTTCTAACAGCTTAACTATGCGGTTAAGTCCGCTGGCTAAAGCAATGTAAACAGTAAGCTTAGTTTTCCTTTGCCTACCCTGCAGCTTAATCAAGAAGTTTCGACTTTTGTCTTCCTATGCCCGCCTCATGCCCTCGGCCATGTTTGTTACCAAGTTCAGGCAAGGACTACATAGCTTAAGGACTTTTTCTAAGAGGACCAACATGCAACAACACAACTTTACCAAATTATAATTTCCTATGTAGGTTACAAAGTTTAATCTCTTGTGTACCCTTAAAAGAATGATGTGTGCTTCTAATCCTCTTACAAAAAATTGGTCAAAAATCAAATTATCCATACTCAGGCCCAAACAACAAAGATCCATAAAGAAATAAACTAATTAACTAAGGTTTTGGACAAAAAAAAAACATGAGGTTCATGTTTATGCTCCTCTTCCTGTCTTCTACCACGATAATAACCGAATCCTAAAGACCTTCTTCATGTTTTGTTCCAAATGGCAGGAGCTGCTGCCACTGCTGCAGCACCGTTCATCAATCTCACGCGCCACCCACGCTCCAACCTTCGCCACTTCTCACCAAACAATGTTCCTTGTCTTCGTCACCAACCCTTCCCTTCCGGATTCTACCACAACCATCGTTCAAATCCCTTAATCAGCAAGGTATTCATGTTTTTCTCGTTCAGGTAAACGGTGACACAGTTGATTTTCTGATTCGGCTAACCTTGTTGACTGTCTCTGTTGTGAAGGTGAATAGCTCAATTGGTGGAGAACCCTATGAGATGGATCAAGCTGCTTTCGATGGCTATGGTGGGATTGAAGAAGAGTGTGATGATGACGACGCTGAGAGTAGTGTTGATTTGTTGATCAGATTCTTGCAGAGCATGTTTAGGAAAGTGTCTAAGCGAGCCAAGAAGGCCTCTCGCTCTGTTTTACCTGGTGGAGTAATACCGCCCCAGCTTGTAAGTTCAAAGCTTAATTCATAAGCGAATTTGAGAAATTTATTGAAATAAGCTGAAAATATGTTAGATAAGCATAAACTTTTATTCATAAGCTAATATGAATGGCTTACGAAAATAAGCTCAAAACACTTGCATAAACACTTATAAGTGGGTCATAAACTATTTATATAAGCTGTCCAAAACACTTGCGTAAACGCTTATGCTATAAGTTAAGCTCAAATAAGCTCTTCCAAACAAGGCCTATTAATATCACCAATACTTGGTTGATTAATTTAAGCTAAACCGAACGTGCATTAATCTTGTGGCCTGGTTTCCTTTTGAGTGTTAGATACATAAGCAAGGTAGAATTTGAATGTGTCGCCTGCTACCTTTCTGAAAGTTTATGTGGTTACATTTATCTTTGGCTGCTTTCTCTTATTGCTTTCCATGTGAATGGGATAATTCAGGTTTCTTTTGCTGTTGATGGGACTCTGCTGCTTGCTTCACTTTCTGTTCTCAAAGCATTTCTTGAGGTATTGCTTCCCCTTACTGTGTGGCTTAATGTAGAGTTCATGGCTAGTTGAAACCTTACCTCAGTTTGTTTTACTTCACATTTCTAGTTATCTTTTCAACCACTTTCTCTCCTTATAAACACTACTGGAATTGAATCAAGCCTTTTTCTGAGGTGTAAATGAGAGATGTGAGGAAGGTTTTCCAAATACGTGTGTGCAAATAATATATCTCCTACTCTTTCCAGGAAAACAGATGCATTTCTTTGTTTGGTACACAATTTACTATTCATTTTTGCAGAATTCATGTATTGAAATGCTATTTGCACACTCTAAATGCACAATGCAACCTTCCATGCTCCTATTATTTGCATCGTTTAATTACTACCAACCAATGATATTGATGATGTAACTTGTACGACTATAGGTCGATTAGGTTTTAGATCATTCTTATATTTTGGCTCTTGGAACATATACCTTCAAACTGTGAAAATACCAATTCTGAAGCGTTGTTCGAAACATATCACATGAATTTCTGATCATAGAAGCTACACTCACGCATAGCTGAACTAGGTTCTGTCATATTTCTAATTTCTTCACAATATTTCTTTGCTTTATATTGGAAAATACATTATCAAGTAATAGATAACAGCTGTTGGTGAATATTGACTATGAATCATAGGTCATCTGCACACTTGGGGGCACTGTATTTGCTGCGATTCTAATCCTGCGTGTGATTTGGGCAGCAGTTGCTTACTTCCAGTCAAGTGGGAATAGTTTCAATCAAGGAGGAAATTCCTTTGGTGCTGTAGCCTAGACCTCTCTTCAAGTTTTAACAAAAATGGCTTATGTAAGTTTAGTTTGATGGTAGTTTGCATATGAAGTGGAATTTTCTTGAGGTATATAACTGATTCATACATTTATTCAGAGGATTGGTGGTATTTTCTTAGTTTGCACATAATCCTCCAGCTCTACCACTTGAGCTGTAGGAGGGTGTCATGATTTTTAGTGTTGTGATGCTTCTATCTAGTAACACTGACGACCAAACATGCCATGGGAGATCACTATGCAACATGGGAGGATGTTAAGCGTATCCCAGGGCAGGTCGGGTCGACTTGATCTGGCCCGACCTTCCAGATCCAAAAATGGAGTTATGGAACCTGGCCTTTGAGAGGGCCCTATTAGGCCTTATTGGGTAGGGACAAAAGCATTTTACATTTGATGGTGCTACAAGTCCCACATAAAAGTTTTGTTATTTTATCACCCTCACATTGCTCAAGTGATAGAGTTCGGAGGTCATAAGCTTTAGGTGCATTGTTCTAAACCTATAATCTAGGAAAATACCACCACTTCATTGACAACAGGAAGGCCTTGTTATTTGTAATGTGTTTGGTAAAACAAGAGTTGCTAATGTTCACCAAAAACTTATACTCATAGAAGAACATAAAAACTTAAAGCTGTTGTGACTATGTGTGTGTACATATTTCGGGAGATTGGACCTTATATCCATTGTATGTTAGAACCTGTTTAATATGATATCATATTTTGTATTTTTATTCTGTTTTCAGTAAAATTTACAAAAACATTGTATGATTTGTTGTTTTTCAAAACAGAAATGCTCAGTGGCACAAGAAACTGCAGCACTGACGAATACAAGGAAGACCTTCATCCTTCTTAGCAACAAATTCTTCTACTGTATTATTATCACTTCCTGTATTTACTACACAAGCCATAGACGGTCAATTATATTCATGAGTTTTGCATTGGAGTCGTGACATGTTGGCTACAGTTCTTGTTAAAATTCTGTATAGGTGTTGTTAAACTACAGCACTAGCAGTTCTTGTTGTATGTACATTTCTTTATAAACATACCAAAAAATAGTGATAAATCATAATATATTATATATTCTAAGATTATCATACACAAGGACATGTTATTTGGATTTAATGCATTCTTTGGAAATTCTGATATCCATCAAATGGAATTTTTTATAGAAATTGTTAGCAATTCTCCATGGGCTATTTGACTTATTTCAGATTCGCTTCAATTTGTTTCCATAATTGAGAATGCTCATTCTCACTATCAGGAATTAGGAAGTATGCTACTCTCATTCAGAATATGAAAGAGTTATTAGCAAGATAATGGTTAGCCATTGTTAGTCACATTTTATGGAAAAACGGCTTGTACGGTTTTTTTGGTGAAATTTGGTGCTTAGTGTGATGTATTGTTTGACATATGGTAGGATCCACCGAGTGTGTTAGCAGCTGCCTATTTTTTGTTCGGAGTTTGTATCCATTTTTCCCTTTTTTCTTTTGTCCTTTTTATGTCTTGTACCAAAAAAAATAAGGCATGTCAAACAAGTTATAAGTCTCATTAGTCATTAACATACTTCTTCGTTTAAAAATGGGTGGTAGTTCTCTTGGAAACCCTGGAACAACAGGGGTTGGAGGTCTTGTGAGGGATGTATCTGGCAGTTGGCTTTTGGGGTTTTATGGACGCATTGGTTATTCTGGAATTTTGGAGGCGGAATTAATGACAATTCTTTAGGGGCTTTTACTTTGCAAGGAAGTTGGTTTTAGTAACATTATTGTCTTCTCATGATTCTATGTTAGCTATCAAACTCATTACTAAGGAGGTGGTATAGTATTATTTTGAGACAGATTGAGTCTTTGGTTCAGCATCATTGGGATTTGGGAGTTATCCTTTAAACACACTGTTTGTAAAGGGAATCCTTCGGGCGGAAGATGCTTACTAAGTTAGGAGCCCAAGGAACTTATGAGCTTGTGGGGTTCTTTGAGGCCTTAGACTATTTTGTCTTTTAGCTTTTGCACCCAAAAAAAAAAACTCTTGCCTAACTTGTCTAGTTGACATGCAAATGGCTGCGAAACTAAGTATCATATAAAGCAAAACACTTTAGGAAATTAAAGTTTTCCATCCATGAATATGATATAGATTATAATAACCATAGCATAGTTAGATGAAAACATAACTGATGCCAATTTATCTAGCTCACATGTATGACACTCCTTAGGCTATGTTTGGATATCCATTGACATCAATGCAAATGGACATTAACACTTACTTCAAGATAAAAAGTGAACGATACTCTTATAATTTAGGATAATAGTCCATTCACGCTGATATTCAATTATACAGTTAATCCCTAGCAGAAAGTTACCAAAGAGTATGTCCGTCCCCGAGGGTTAGCTCAAGTGGTAAGAGCTAGGGGAGATAAGAGTTGGGGAGGGGAAGGTCCAATGTTCGAATCCTGGAAGGGAAATTTGAAGGGATTTTCTAACTTACTAACAACTAACCACTAACATTTGCCTATAAAAAAAAACCAAAGAGTATGCCCAACGAATTGTGCTTAAAGAGACTAACTAATCAATTTAACAATACCACGTGAACTTAATTTATTTAACATAGTTTCATCAACAAACATCAATGTTGAGGCCATTACACAATATATAAGCATTATGTATTCAGGACAAGCAACATTCTTTTACAACAATAATAACCATTTTCAAGGTTATGAGTATCCGCATAGAGAGCCTATAGTCCAGTTCAATAAGTTACATATTGGGTAAATGAATTCATTTTCCAACAGACTAACAAATGGAGTTGCTTAAATACTAGATGAAGCAAACCTGTGTAAACAAATAACAGCTCCATGCCTCGTGTAGAAAACTTGATGAAGCGTCCTTTGGACTTTAAAACCAGGAGTATATGATTTTGGAGAGCACAGAAGGAGAAACTACAGATCCTATATGCATTTATTATAATTTGATGGGATTTCATAGACTACGTTGCTCTTTCAAAACCACCTCCAACCTGCATATGTAACCACTCTGGTGATGAACCCCGGCTATACTCTCTGGTAGCTTGTGAAGGGAACGGCATGGCGGCTGTATCAAATGTTTGCTGATCAAACTGAAACACAAGTTGATGTTTCATTAGACTCAAGGTTTTGCTACAATAATGTAAAGCTTCACTTCACCAATCACTCTGAATCTTTTGGACCCAAATTTTAACTTCAGGGTGAATTTTTACACACTTATTTATTTACCCTTTTTTACATAGAATAATGTTTCATGCCTGCTGCTATCATCTACTATAAAATATATTTAATTTAAAACCCGTTTTCACTTAAGTATCCAATCATGAAAAGCACCCTCAAGAATCTGATTTATTTGAGGAAGAAAGGAATTGAAGACTCCACCAACAATTTGCAAAAGTGTGTACAAACACGTGCAAATCAACCACCAGTGTGGTCCCCCCAGGGTCTAATATATAATTCCTTCTTAGTATAAAAAACAAAGCAAATTCAATATTGATTCTTGCTTTATATGATGAATTATTAGATATTAAAACCTTTTATGCTTAAAAAGGTTGAGTTTGTGGCACAAATAGTGTGTATAAAGAAGTTTCTACCCAGATATCCTCACAATATCACATGAGCGGTTATAAAGTGGATAAAATCAGCTTTCAAATTATTTGGACTAAATAGTTCACATGAAAAACTAAGAATGCAATTCAATACTTACATCTTTAGGAGGAAACACTTCAATGCCAGGGGTCAGTCTTGAATTTACTGCTTCAAGCTTCATTGACAAGAACTGTGACAAAAAAAAATCAAGACTCATTATCAACAACAAAGCATATACAAATTTTAGAAACTCAGATAATGAGATAAAGGATCAATACCTCAACTTGGCGCTGAAGTGATTGAATATAATTGATTATCTCATCGAGGACCAATGCTTTCCCGATAACCTGAATCAAAGAACGTTCCTCTATTGTAATTTACACAAAAACACAGCACATAAACTAACCATGAGGATTGAGAAATGATTTTCAGCTGTGTTACCAACAAGATCATTCTTAGCAGATGTGTCTTTTCTTTTCATCCAACAAGTAACCTTTTTAATTTCTTCCTTCATGCTTATTTACTCTCGTTTTTTACATATATACAAAGGATCAAGATTCTCTCAATTGTAAAAAACTTGACCGTCAATTTTCATCATCTAACCATTGATATCATTTTCTTTTCTCTCTTTAATTATTAAAGACAAAAATCAATGGTGAGATGGTGGAACTTGACATGGTCAAGTTTTTTTTTACAATTGAGATGATCCGTTTCCATATACAAATGTGGAGAGAGTAGACAAAAAAACTAAGCAGGCAGTAAAACCATACCTTATTACAACCAGGAACTAAATCCTGAAGAATTTTCATCCTTTCACTAATCTTTTCCCTTCTAGCCTGTCCCACAGCATCCATCAACATTCCATTAGAAAACCAAGTGAAAAACTACTATCTCAAAATATCCAACAATTCAATATTTCCTTATATTTCCATAAAGATACAAGTAGTTTAAACAGTTTCATTTTTCTTAAACCAACTTTCTCAGGCAAATTTCCACATGGCATCACATTTCACATGTGCTCTAGCTGAGCCTGCCTGCAGCTAAATTACTGTTATCGTGGTTAAGAAAACGATCTTTGCAAATAGTTAAGCAAAAACTTACCTAAAACAACAACATAAAAAATATAGAATTCAATCCATGAAAGATCTTACTTGTGTTGCTAATCCCAGAAAGTTTCCACCTATACACATAGGTCCCTGAAGTTGTCAACTTGTTAACAAGTTCACCCAATTGAAGTTTCCAACTTACTAACAACTTCATCCCTTCCCTTCCAAGACCAACTTCCATAGATTCAATTTTCAAAAGCCAAAGCAACACAAGTAACATTTCTCACAGACCAAATTCTATATATTTATTCTAACAAAATTACACAACACAATTTAAAGGGATTACTAGTAGGAACTTGTAAGGGTGAAAATTACTCTTTCAGCAAGACTGTGACTATCAGTAGCTTGACCCCTTCTAGCTCGGACATGGATATAGTCTTGCTTAGGAGGCTCAGGTGGTGCCTTACTAGTTTGCTCCGCAGGCTTTCCTGAACTGACTTCTGCTTCTCCTCCTTTACTGCTCTCATTCCTGTTCCCTGATATCTTCATCCTCTTCCCATCACCACCACCATCATTCTGCACAATCCAAATTCAAATAACAAAACTTGAATCATCAATCAAATAGTACTAGTTACATAAAAAAAATCAACAATTTCAGATCCATTTTTCCATATTTTAATACCCAATTGCACATTGAACTAAATTCATACTCAACATCATTTCTTTAACAAATTTTAGATGCAAATACCACGCCATTGCCACCGCCATTGCTGGTGGAGACACCCTTAACAGATTCCTCCTCGGAGTCGCGCCGCTTCCGGCCAAGGCTCACCGTTAAAGCTTGCCTGTGATCCGAACTAACCGGGTCAGAACCCGGATCCTCCCGGGTCGGACACGTAGTAAAATCACCAAACCCGTGTCCGAACTGCGGCCTTCTCAGCCCCAACCCGCCGCCGGAATCACCAGCAACCGGATGCGGAAACTGCCAGATCTCCGCCAGGTGATACGACGCCGTGTTGGCGCCTCCGTTCATCATCGCCGCCGGATCCATTGAACGATCCGAGAATCTCAAATCTCACAGTTCAACAAGAGCACAGTAGCATAACCATTCAAGCAGTTCAAGATGAAGATAGAGAGAGCAAGAGAGAGAGAGAGGGAAATGCAGGTTTGGTGTTTGCTTGTGTTGATCTCCTTGGACAGTGGAGGGTGATGCGCACAGTGTTTATATTTCTCTGTCTCTCTCTCTCTCTCACTGTTATAGAGACACACCCACCTTGGGACTCTCAAACCCAACTCACTTCCTTCCACTCTCCTCTTCCCTTTTTCTATATTTCTTTAGCTTCGAGTTTTCACCGCTGACAGCAGTAACTAAACTCATCACTGTAGAAGGTAGATGTTCGCACTAAACTGTAAGCAGATAACAAGTCGCAAAAAGAGCTCAATTTCCATGTGACTAAACTCATCACTGCAGATGCTCGCACTAAACAATAAGCGGGCGACTGGTCAAGAAAACAGCTCAATTTACATCGGCGAGCATCAGACATTCTAATATGAGCTGACTAAGTATACCGCGTATAGTAAAAATAGTAAAAGCCTTTCAAAATTTGTCAACACTCCTTTTGTATAGTCTTGTGGTTGGTTGAGGGGGCTTGAAAGCTTTGATTAGTTGTTGTTACTATAATTAACATATGATTAAGGAAAAGTTTTTGGAATAAAACAAGGTTTGATATCATGGACTTGTCTTGACTATGTGTTGAGATTTTGGGAGTTGAGAGTGATAGGTCACTTTGTGGTAGTACTATATTTATTTTAAGCCTATGAGTAATGATGTTTAGGATTTGATTAGGAATTAGGAATTAGGAATGATGATGATGCTGTATTTTTTTTTTTGTCAGAAGATGTGTGTGTTTTGAGGCCCACAGGTTAATTAGTCCAGTATGGACCTAGTTTGATGTGACACTAAACTTGTCCACTTACCTTTATCCCGTTTTGTTTTTTTTTGGGTCATCTAATTAAGTTTTAATGAAGTGTGTTGTACCCTGGATGTCCCCCCTCTTTTGTGTAATAATTGAAGGTCCCATTTGATAATTGACAATTGTTGAGTAAGGTATGAGAGTGAGAGGAAAGTTAATGAAAACAAAAAGTGACACCTTATGATAGCTATAGTTTTAAAGATATAGGTTTGGAAAGCCTTTAGTGTAAATGATTAAATGATTAAATCACAATTTTATTGTCATATTGATTTTTAACTATTTTTTAATAATCAAAACTATAAACTGAATGAATAATTGATCAATATCAAGGATTGTTTTTCCTTCTATCCCGACTGTGTGTGGAAAATTACACCACAACCGTGTCTATTCACAATTATGTGAAATTGAAGCATGAAATAGTTATTTTTGAATTATATGCGATTTTATTCACCACACGCGTCGAACCTATTATAGTGATAGTTTCTTAACATGTTGCACATTAAATTGTATAATTTGACTTTTTTATATTTGAATTTCAATTGAACTCAACTAAATGTTAATAGATTAAACATTCTAATACATCAAAAATGGTTTTCAATTGAAAACTAAACATGCATGTGCGTTTGAAATTGCATCACAATATTGATTTGATGGTCTTAAGCTATGTGATTGAAAATATTGTATGCATAAAAACACATCTTTTAGATTGACTCAAACGAAAATCTAAATTACTCTTTTAGATTTTCTCATAGGTACATAGAAGGATGGAAGAGTAGCATTAGGCAATATTCTGTGGAGGAGGCTTGATCCAATTAGACATAAGCACGTGATGAAGACTGAAGAGCATCTAATAAGATTGATATAAATATTATTCAACTATTAATATTGCTCTGCTCCTAAATTTGAACATTATTGTGTTGGTTTGGTTGCACTTGAATCTGCATGATCTAGGAAACTAGAGCACGGAACAGAGTTGTATTGGGGGAGAAGGAGAACATAAAGTACTAGTTTCAGACACTTTTGAATTTCTTTTTTTGACGGGTACTTCTGAAATTAATAAATTATTATGATGATGACCCATACGCATATATAATTAGTGGTAGTGAACAATATATTTAATTATATTATTAAAATTTTAAATCAATTTTTTATTTAAAATTAACTTTCATGTTCATTTAAGGATATTTGTTATTTAATAAAAAAGAAAAAATATATTTAGTTATATTAAAATTATGTTATTAAAAATTAACTTTCATTTTCATTTAAGGATATTTATTATTTAATAAAAATCCATTCTTCTCATACGGAACAACTTTAAAAAGCCTCGTTTTCAAGTAATTTTTTTTTTCTGTTTCCTTTCTTCCTTTTTCCTTTCTTTCTTCTTACATTTCTTTTTTAACCAAGCACGTGTATATATTACTTTTCTTTCTTCCCTTGGTTTTTTTCTTTTTTTGAAGAGTTATAAAAGTTTCAAACATCTTTTTATTTTTAATAAACATTTCAACATAATTTATGCAAACCGTTTATATTTGTTTGTCTTAATATTTTTCATTGATGGGTGTCGTAATATGTTGTTTGTGAAGATCTTAGCCCTCCCTCAATGCTCTTGTGTTGCAGTGTTGTTTCCTTTGAGGGCTTTGCACCACCATGTTATAAAAAAAAGTTGTGTGACAATTATTAAAATAACATTTTTTTTTGTACAAAACAGCTTAAAGAAAGAAAAAGACCACACACTAGCGCCTCATAAAGAGAGTGTCACGATAGTCATCCGCAAGCATAGGAGTTACTTCTGTCGGAGGTGTATCCAAACAGCGCATCCGACAAGTCCCACGAGCACCATCCTTCGCCAAATAATCCACAACCGAATTGCCCTCACGAAGAATGTGATCAAACCTCACAACCCAATCCTTACCCAGCAGCTCACGAACCAAGCCGAGAACCGCAGCATAAGCATGAAACCTCCCACACCCATGCTCCAAGAGTGATAAGGCATGCTTGGAATCAGAGAAAATCACAATTCGACGGAACCCACGCTCCCAACAAAGATGAAGCCCATAGAGAATGGCCAACAACTCTGTCTTCAGAATCTCTAAGACGCCAACAAAATAGCATTTAAAACCTGAAAACACAAAAAAAAACTTATTAGGGAACTAAATTATAAAAAGCATGAAATAAAGCAATATTTTTATAATTAAAAAAGAAGTTTCTTTTTGTTCTTTGGCCACCAGTCTACACGGGGGAAAGAGATCACACGTGACTAATCCGGCTCGGGATACGGTAGTGATATCTCTGGCCACAAAGGTATTAAGTGTTGTGAAAACTGAAAGTATTTTCTCAAAAAGAAAAAGATTTTGTCTCAATTTATTCTTTTTTATTTATTGTGATACAAAGCTTGCATTCAAGTGTGATTACTCACCCAAATTTTTGTTTAGAATCTCAATTTTTAGATACATAATAAAGCGTAATGACACCCTATATGTATGCATTATATTTTTCACTCTATCCCACTCTCTTACTATTATATTATATAATAGTATTTTGTTAATTCTTACATTAATAAGAGATTTAATTAAATAAAATTTTATAAGTGTGCACCGATCAACGATCAGTACCATTCTTGAGGTATAATATAATATTAAAGTCAAATTGAGACTTGTCTATTTTAAATTACTCATATACGCGCAAATGTTTATTCTTGCAAATTTCACGTTTAAGATGTTCATCCCTAGGTATGAGAGATGGTGCTAAGCTTCCACATCGACTGCTAATACGACTAAATGTGCCTTTATATGGTAGAACAATCATCACCCTCGAGCTAGTTTGAAGAGTTTGACCTAATCCAAATTCTAAGATATATCCACTACAAGAAAAGCGTGAATTTGCATTGGGCGTTAACTGACGCTATAACCAATTTAGTGTGGCACTAGAACTGGTTTTAAACGGATCAAAGTTAACACTTAGCATCGGTCTCGATGATCGACGCTATGTTTAGTGGCAGATCAGACGATTCTAAACTAACGCTACTATTATCTTATTAGCGTCATATAGTGTTCAAATTATTTTCATCACTTCACCAGCGAAATCGAGTTCACATTAATAAGTCTCAAATTTCACAACTTGTTTATTTTTAGTTATTTCTTGAGGTGTCCTCTATTTGTCATCGAATACATGTACAGTCATCGAATGCCTTAAATTCAGCCATGTAGCTTACTTCTATAATCATTTCCAATTCCCAATCCATTATACGAGAAACAAGAAATGGGGGGAAGAGTAGAGAAATGAAAGTGACCAAAGAGCCAAACTACATGATCGAATTTAAAGCCTTCCATAATGCACAATACTTCATGACTAGTGGTGGAAGGAAGAAAGACCCCTTATTAATGTATGAAAAGTCCTAAATGCTCTTAATGAAAAAAAATATAAAAAAGTCCTCACTCTCTTCACATTCTTTCTCTCTCCACTCTCCTTACCTCTTTTCTCTTTCTTCCACCCCCACCACCCACCGCCACCTCCGCCGCAGCCGCCACCACTGCCCCCACCACCACCGCTGCCACCACCACCACCACCACAACTTTCCCTTCTGTCGTTTTTGAAAATATCCAACTTTAGGGAGTTGTTTCTGTCGTTTTTTATTTTTTTCTGCAAATGAACTCACTTTAGAAGTGCGTTACGCACACACTTTAGAAGTGCGTTTTGCTGCAAATTTGTACATAACTATTATTAGATGGTTTTTAAAAATCGTGAGACTACTAGAAGGTGTAGGAATTTGGAGATTCTAATTGCATATTTGAGTTTAGAATGATCCTATTATCTTAACTAATAAGTGACAGTCCAAAATTCCTTCCGGAAATTATACAGAGAAAAAAAGAAATATCTGTGTTGCCTCGCACTTTGAAAGTGTGTGACTATCGCACTTTGAAAGTGCGATAGTCACACACTTTCAAAGTGCGAGCGAAAAAAAATTATAAAGAACTTTTTTGGATTTTACAAATCTATCAGGGTCGAAATAGCTGTGGGGGGTCTAAATAACAATTCTCATATATATATATATATGTGTGTGTGAGTTGTAGAAAAAATGATAAGCATGTCATATTCTTTGATGTCAAAATAACTCAACCAGAGAAACAACTATAATTAAGAAGAGATAGAATTCAATAATTATCCATCTGAATAAAATTGGATGTTGTCACAATAAAAATAATTTGAACATATTTATAATCTATATCTATATATATATGTAAAGCTCACTTGAGCTTTTGCATTAAACTCATTAGCAAAGAGTATTAAATGCATTAAACCATATAATTCTCAAATTAAAAACTAAAAAAATTATTGTCAATATTAAAAATTAATTTTGATAAAAAAAACTGAAATTTTCTTTAGTTTTGCATTTGACAAATATTGAAAATTAAAATTAGTTAATAATAAAATAATATTTTTAATAAATAATGTAGATAAATAGTTTTAAAATTAAAAAGCGCCGCTAAAATGAATTTAAATTTAACTATAACATATATGTGCATTATTGAAAAAATATCTAATAATAATTTTGATCTATGATATATTAGTAAAAATTACTTATCCATGAGAGGATTGTTCTCATGAATCATTTGCTATTAATAATATTCATCTTTTGTTGTAAAAAAAAAATTACTTAAGGAAGCATAATAGAGAAAAATAATAATGGTCAAAGTTGAATAAATGTTCGTTGTGAGAGGCATATCCATTTAATGTGATCGTAAAACCTCGAGAGATTATAAGTCTCTTGGTTATCGGCTTTGAGAAAACATTCGGAAAAAATTAAATTCAATAAGAAAATAATACTTACTAATAGATAATTTAGAAAAAATAGTTTAAAAATTAAAAAATTTATATTTATATGTAAATGAGACTTGAGTTTTACATTAAAGACATTAAATCATAAAACTCTCATACCTTTGTATTAAAATACATTAAGAAATAATAAATTTTCTTTGTAATAATATATGAAAAATAATTAAAAACTGAAAAAAAATTGTATTGTCAATTTTTTTTTTTGAAAGCGAAAGTAATATTATTAATAAAGCAACCATGAGAAAAAGTTCTCAAGGCTGAAAAAAGTACAAGATACAAGTCACATAAAATATTCAAATTGTCAAAAAATATTCAACTACTTACATTAAATAGCAACATTCAACAACTTAAAAAACATGAGATTATCTTTAATTAGGTTTGAATTTGACAAATATTAAAAATATAAGTTATTTAATAATAAATAATATGGATAAAAAATTTAAAATTGAAAAACAAATGCCGCTAAAAGATATTTAATATTAACTATAACATATATCTGCATTATTAAAAAAAATTAAATATATTTTAATTTCTATATATGATATATTAGTAAAAATTACTCGAGGAAGTATAATAGAGAAAAATAATAATGGTCAAAGTCGAATAAATTTTTGTTGTGAGAGATCTGACATATTCACTTAACGTGATCGTATAGCCTCAAGGATTAGTATCATGGCTATTTCCTGTGAGAAAACATTCGCAAACTAAATAAGTTGAAAAAAATTAAATTCATAAGATAATATTTTAGGCTATTTTTTTTTTATCAAAAGGCTATTTAAGTTATCACTTCTTGGTCTTGACATGTCAGAGTAAATGATTTTTCAGGTAAAAAATATAAAAAATGATTTAAAACTTATTTTATGAAATTAAACATTTATTACCTAACATTTCTTACGAAATTTAAATATTTCAAATTAAATTAATTATTTTTCATATTATTAAATAAATAAATAATTTAATTGTTAAAATGATTTCTATGTTAATAGTTAAATTGGAGTAATATTAATTATTTATACAAAAGAAATTATATTATTATTAAAAGATAGATGTACAAGAGAACAATCCTCTCATGAAAAATAGGGGTTAAATCAATACAAGAATATCCCCTGCAGCCTTGCCAATTTATTAAATATTTTGGTGCTTAAAACAACTTATGCCTGAGCCTCATTAAAACATTAATAGAAAAAATTCAGTGGAAAAAACCCTAGGGAAGGAAAAAGAGTACTCAAAACACAAGCGAGCAACCAATATGTCAATAACAACTGCAAATATATAACCTCATGCTACCATAAAAAATTTCTATAATAATTCAAAAATACTTAACACAACTTTTTTATTTATAATTAAAAAATATTTTAATTTTAATTTAATTAAACTATAATAATTGTTATATAATGTTAAAAAATATTGTAAGTAAACCCGTGCAACGCACAGGTATAATATCTAGTAAGTAGTATTTACAACCAATTGTAATATATAAAGAGCAATAAGTTATTGCTTTAATTTTAAGCGTATGAATCACTCCTTCAATCTTCAAAATATGTTCTTCAAGAGCATATGTGATATGTCTTCTGCTTGTCTCCTTCGATCTTCTTTGTCTCTTGATATTCCCTAACATCATTTTCTTTTTTAACATTTTCCATGACTATCTAAGGTACTCTTTCTCAGTGTCTTTTTTAAAATCTAAGCTACTACTAACAAAATGCTAAGAAGGCACATAGAAGAAACCTCAAGCAATCCCTAGAACTCGCTCACAAGTACCAAGCAAAAATTTCTATTTCACATAAACAGCGTAGGAGATATACACATAATAAAACAAAACTGATATAGACCCAGCACAGTTTTGTTTCAATTGTCAAGTTAGAGGTATCTAAGGATTATTATGTCAAATTTTTTAGGGATGGCAAAAGGTTAAAGAATAATTAAATTGTAAAATGGGTATTAACACCCAAAGTGGGTATCTATATATGAAGCATCCACACCATAACCCCTCCATAAACTTGGTTTTCATGTGATCGAATTTGCATCAAGTAATATATATATATATAGTACTGTTTAAGCAGAATACTACTAGCATTTGCATATAATTCTGTCATGTTAGAATAATTTCTCCCTTCATAAAGCTAAACTACCCTTTTACCTTCTTTCAAAATCAACTCTCTCTCAAACGTGAAATTAATCTTCTAAGTTTTCAAGCACACTGTAATTTGACTAATTATTTCTCATATCATGCACAACTTTCACGTGTTTAAAAGTGGCACTACTGGCTCTACGAAGACTCCCTTACATATATTACTGTAAGAAGAAAAAAGATGGCTTTGTCAAATGAAAGAGTACCTAGCTTTAACCAAACAGTGAAAAAGACATACCAAGGATGAGCATCCTACGAAGTCAACATCTGGACACACAACACTCCTATGCTCACCTTTGAGACACGTTTCTAATCTATCTTCCTCTGATTTATGTGTTACCTTCCATCTAATCCAATAGTAGAATGATGATATATGCCACCCCCCTTTGTATCCTTTTCTTTTTCCTTTTAATGTTTTGTGTGTGTTAATTAGTTTACATTATTGGGCCTCACCTAATTTGATGCCTCTAGAGTTAAATGCAAAAGTACTATTATTTATCAAAGTGCCAAACAAGTTTGCCATATTCGATATCAAATTCGGTTAGGCATAGATCATAGCTAGAAAGTTACCTTATTCCCTGCTTTATATAACACTTCTGAAATCATACTCGTGTACTTAACCTGTTCCTGCACATGATTTTTTCCAATCCAATGGCTAGCTTTTGTTGCAGCTGCATTTTGAGCACGTTTTCACCGTGATTCTTTTTGCTTTTCTAATACAGCATGTGCCAATATACATCACATTTTAACAGTGGGGAACTGCCACCATGTGCTTGTTATCATCAGAAGGCAATTTAGGCACAGTGGCTCACTGATTACGATCGATTTGGTTCTCACATTTTGTGTCATTTTACATCATCGATGGAAAAGATTCTAACAGGTCCAATGGTTGAAACATATCAAAAACTTAAAGTACATCGAACAATTTATAGTTAGGCACCATCGATCTATATTGAGCTCCTCCCAGTGGAAGTTTCCCCAAAATGATCAAGCAAGTATATGTACGTGAACCAGTCGTGGTAATCTTTTCTCTTTATTTGAAAATTCAATGGGAGGGGATGACACATCTCTGTTTAAGGCAGACAAAACTGTTGAGCTCCGTGTAAGGTAAATGTACCTTACTCTGAAGGGATGAGTATGAGCTCGAATCTGCAACATATCTTATACGAGACATTATCATGTTCCACTCAACTAACCTTTTGCTATTAGACAATCCTAATTTGATTATATGGATTCACCAATTACTTTAGTCCTTTCATTTTTCATTAATGAAGTTGCAAACTGTAGGCTAAAGCAGAATTTGTGTCTTATTGAAATAAAGGTTTAGTGAGGCTAATCTTGTCTGCTCTGGTTCACCAACTATGTTTTAGGTTGTTCTGTAAAGGGAGAATTGCAATAACTTTATCTGAGATTTCTTTTATTTGTTGTATATCTTGTGTTATGCTATCATCCAATCAAAATTGAGTAATTTTTAACATAAAATAAGAGATACTTATAATTTTAAAAATAAAAATTTCATGACAGCTAAAGAATAATACTTAAAGCAAAGAAGGTACTAATTTTATCAAATGTTATGAAGAATTGTGTCCAATTTTAAACGACTAATCAAACAGTAACAAGGTCTAACAACCAACAAAAACAGTTACAAGATCTAACAATCCAAAAAAAACAGTAACAACATCTTACACATAATTATGTGAGCTGATATAGTTGTTCAATATTTTGTTACTTAAGTAAGTGGTTGAGGGTATGATTCCCAACTATTAAGAATGGACAAAATTCATTGTTCAACCTCCTACCGATTAATGCGACAATAGAGCAATAAATTAGTTCCATAATTATCGATTGTGCGATAGGTTATACGCTGACACCGAAACAACATCTTCGAATCCTGAAAGAGAACTTTGAAAAAAATTTCTACCTTACTAACAACTAACCACTAACATTTGCTTATAAAAAAAACATTCTACTGTTTTTATAATTATCCCTTTCTTTCTATAACACATAGTGAAATCATACTGTTTTTTGTTACTCATTTCTCTTCCTAAAGTGACTACACCCAAAGTGGCGACGTACTGGCGAGTATACTCTTAGACATTTTCACATATATACCAGCTAATTTGTATTTTATGGTCCAGTAATAACCATATAGATTGAATGATTCAGTGCTTGACAGGATTGGAAAGTGATGTAACAAGGGTGGAAATTTTGTGTCCTTTGTAAAGTACAGTAGTTAGGCGGGGAGTGATGTTAATGAATGAGATTTTAGGCCTTAAAAGAAAGATTGAACTGCCAATTTGCCAGCCACTATCTATCTCGTCTTCAATGATAATGAACAAAAGTTTTCTGAGCTTTGAGTTAGCTGGCAACTGTCCTACAAACTAACTGGAGGAACACCAAGGATAGGATGTCAATAGCAGATGTGACTTGTTTATTGATTTATATTTAGTAAAATTAAATTATTTACCAAATACAATAAGTTTTTTAATATGTTATTTTTCAAAATTATTAATTCAAATCTGGTTCCTCTAAAAAGTAAAGTAAAGTAAGTCTTCACTTCATTGATTAAGTTAATTTTAATTGGCTTTTAAAATTAGATAATCATTATTAATAATGAGTTCAATCATTTTAGATGAGACAAATCCAATTTTCTCCTATAAACAGAACACATAATCAAACCTTACTAGCACAAAAAAGAAACCATTCTCAATTCAAAACGTTATGCAACCAAACTAAACAATGGCCCCGAAAGATAAATCATCGATTACACTTTTAAAACCATGTACTCCTCTTCTCATTTATAAGATCACTTTAGCTTTTCACTAGCATTAAAAATAAGTAGTTAAAACTAGTTGTTGCTATTATTTTTAAATTTATAGAAAGTTGTAAAACTAGGTATTTATGATGTTTGCCAACTTTCCAAACCTTTTTTATTTCTAAGAGATGAGCCTTCAACGGTTACCCACTCTTAGGGCCTGTTTGATAGCAGTTTTAGTTTTCAGTTTTTAAAATAGTTTTCAGAAACAATTCTTAAAAACAGTTTTCAGAAAAAAAAAAAAAAAAAAAACAGTTTGAATGACATGTTTTCGAACATTTAGAAAACTGATATCTGAAAACTAAAAACTAAAAACTGATCGAAAATATCTTTTACCTGTTTTGGTTTTTTAGTTTTAAAAACTAAAAATGAGAACTGTTTTAAAAAACTATTTTTGAAAACAGGTCTTACCAAACAAGTTTTCAGTTTTTAAAAACTGAAAACTGTTTTGGAAACAGTTATCAAACATGCCCTTAATGAGTTGTTTTTACATACACACAATAAGAAGTTAGAATATTGGGTGAACATACAATTCGAGGGTACATATATAAATATTTCCTATTCATCATGTTTTCCTTTGTGCTAGTAATTAGTAAGGACTAACTTAGTTATGTTTTATTTTTATTAGACTCAGTATTAGAAGAAGGCGAAGGAGTCTAAGACTTAGACTAGGACACCACCCCTGAGGTCCACGACGTAGATGAAGCTACCAAACTTCAGTTATGGAAGGACGTTCTTCGGGGCAAGACTCGTGGTTGATATTACGACACATGAAACTTGTCCTCCAACATAAAAGCTAGTGTGACTTCACCGACTGAAGTCCTCAGTTTCTTTCAACGCTAATAATGGAGGGTTGTCTAAGGAGGCAACAAGATGGAGGGCTAAGACTGAGATGGCTAGAGCCATTGTTGTGGCTTCCACAGAGAATTACGTGACATCCAGTCAGGAGGTAAAATATTTCGATGAGTAATTATAATTTGTAGCAAAGTAAAATGGTCTCTGGTTCAGATTTGATTATTCTAAAGTGATTGAGACATTGATTTGAATTTTTCTAAGTCAATCCCTTAAATAGGTAATTGTTCAATATCTTGTTCATAATTCATAATATATATAAAGATGCAACTCCATAACACAAAACGAACAAAGATGCATCTTCCCATTAACATTGATACCATCATACATTCTTAGCCTCTTTTTGGTCAATAAAGAGAGTCTTATACATTCTTGGTCAATAAGACTCATACATTCTTAGGCTGAATCAATATTTTTGGTCATTACAAAGAAGACATGGGCTAATGATATTTTTGGTCAACAACACGGGCTCATAGTTTATCTTCCATACCTGGCCCAGTAACATCTTTTCTTAGGCCCAAGCCCTCGCAACTAAAAACACCATCCACGTAATTTTGCACAACGAAACCCGGGTCACACACTCACAAACCGCGAAACGGCGCCGTTTTAAACTGGACTCAGGATATAAAAAACTGGTGCATTCGAAATGCAGAAGAAAAACGGTAATGGAATTGCTCAAGTTTTCCAAGTTCAAGCTCCAACTTCAATCTCTCATCACCGAAGTTCGAGATCTCAGGGTAACAATCTCCGTCTCCGATAACCGCCATGGCTGTTTCCTCCGTTTATTCTTCCACTAACTTCAACCCTTTCAGGACAGAGAACGCTCCACCACCGAGCAGAATGACCACCTAATCCAGGTTTTCAATTTTCTCCATTTCCGTCGTGAATTCTTTTCAATTCCTTTTATGCTGATTCCATTTGCGATGTGCGAGCAGAAGCATAAGCGGATTGAGGAAGAGTGTAGCCGAAAGATACAGGAATTGCAGGACGAGTTGGGTTCTGTCAGAGAAGAGCGGCAGAAATTGGAGAGAAAGGTTTGGGGAATTTAGGGTTTGTGCAATCGTTGAAGGGTTTTTTTGTTATGTGAAGACATTTGTATTTGGTAATGCAGGTGAATTACCTTCAGAATGACAATGTGCTGCTTGAAAACAAGCACAAAGAGTTGAACGAAACCCTAAATGGCTTACTTCAGTCTAGGGAAAGCTTTGTGAATGCTTACGAGGTTAGTGTGTATGATTTCCACTTTTATGATTGGTTATTAAATCTTATTATATAAGCTGAGGGGTTAAAGTTAAACCATGGAATTGATAGTTACTAAATTCAAAAGGATAATGTTAAATTGCTAAACGGCGAGAGGAAGAGAGGCTTTTCTTTTTTAACCCCTCTTGGTTCAATATTTTCAATTACCTTTCATGGTTCAATTTTCCAATTAAACAATATGTGTCTGGATTTGAGCATAGCTGAAATTGGTATGCTTTGTGACCTTTGTCGGATGATCATGTAAAGTCAATAAGCTTAAGCCATTTAAAAAAGTACATATATTGTTAGTCTTCTATTAGCTATTAGTCGTATAAACCACATGTTTGAGCTCAAGTGAACCTTTTTTTATCTTTGTGGGGGGAGGGATCAAGAGCAAAGTTAGTAGGTTTAGACGACATGATTTGGTAAATGGATTCTCAGTGTTGTTGTGGATATAACTAATAGTCTAACACAATGAAGGGTCATGCTTAATAGGGAAACAGGAAACTAATAACTGTTGGAACACCCCTATTTATCGACTGACATTGATTGTGTTTTCGGGTTTGAAAATAATGGGTTATGCAGGAATCTACTTCTCATATGAAACGTACAATCGAATCTAAAGATAGGATGCTTGGTGTCCTTTCAGAGAAGATAAACTCTCATCTATTATTATTTGATTCTATAGCGAAGGAGGTGTTTTATATCAAGCAGACTGTGGATAAAGTCCAGAACACTGTCAATGATAAAGAAGAAGTTGGTAAGTAGTTTTCCAACTAGTAGTGATTCCAAGGGCACATATGTGGATATTCATACAGACCATAGAAGTTTTATTGCGTATTCACTATTTTCTATATTTCCTCTACTCAGTGATCAGCTTGAAAAACAAAATGGATCGGGTCTCTGCGTTTGAAAATGAGTTTATTGGTAATATGGAAATCCCACTAATCTGTCTTACATATTAAAATATTTCAATATGATATTAGTGATAGTGGTGGTATATATGTTCTGGGTTATATTCCATCTTTTTATCAACTCAAAACCTTCTGTTTTTGTTCCAGGACATATTTCTGACCAAAGGAATAGACTGGAAAATAACGAGGCTGCATTAAGAAGAAAGGATAGAGTCATCTCAGAACTTGAAGCAAAGCTGGATAGAGAAAAACTTAGCAATAATAGCCAATCTCAAATAGAAGATATATCCATACCAGCATTGAAGAGTTATCTATATCAAATACAAAAAAATAAATTCTTTCATCAATTCTTTTTAATTTTTTTCTTAACCAGCCTCACCTTCAGAAAACTTTATCAGCAAAGGATGCAGAGATACATAATTTGATTTCAGACAAAGAGGTTTGATATATGACTTCTTCAAAATGTTTATGACTTCTTATTGGAAGTCCTTACGACTTTCTGACTTTTGTGAGAATAATTCAAAGGCATTACATTATGAAGTTGGAAGCTTAAGACTCATATTACAGAGGATTCGGGACACTGTCACAAATATGAATGAAGAGGTAAATGGAATTCATCAATTTTTGGTAGAAGGATTTGTTTTTTCAACATTCAATTTCTGACTTCACTCTGATATTTCTGTTGTGTATTTAGCTGTTCTCTTCTCTTTTTCGAACTTTATCTATCAATTGTAAATTTCAAAGGTTTATGAAGGCAATGAGGATTACTATATTTCTGGCACTGGAAGCACATTATTCTGATTCGATTTTTTTTCACATGCCTCATTGTTTTGGAGATATGCATGCGTGTTTAAATGAATAGCCGTGGAATTCTGCATCTTTAGACACCATTGCTTCTTATTTATTAGTTTTCATGAATTCTGCATCTTTAGGTGTATATGTTGAGATTTGGATTGTAATGTTGGCATCATTTATTCAATCAAGTCAACTGTTACCACATTAATGATTTTTATCTTGGGTGCCACGTTTTGGTTGAATCCCACACTATGCAATATAATATTCTATCTTTTCATCTCTATTTGACCATTTCTTTAATCTTATGTATTCCTTCTCACTATTACTTACAATTTAATTATTCTTTTACCTTTTGTTTCTCCCCATAAATTTGACATACTAATCCTTAGATACCTCTAACTTGACAATGGTGTGCTGGGTCTATATCTAGTTTTATTACCTCGTACAATGTTTATTTTATTCCAGGACAAAAGGTTATTCTCATCAATTTTGCAACATAAAGAAGCAAGTGAAATGGACATAAAGATTGCAGATAATAGGTAAAACTAATTTACTTAATGGTGCATTTGTTAACTTCTTTTAGAGATTACTGTTTGAAAATATAGGCGTATTCAGTATTTCAGTACAGAAATAAAAAACTCTGTTGGAGACAGACATGTCTTTTCTAGGCAGTTGGTTGATCATTGGCTATTCCTTCATTCTTGTATGCATGAAAATGTGTACTTGACAATGACTTAATAGAAGATGTTGGACTTACTTCATTTCTAATTCGAGGCTTATAGATGAATGATTCAATCATTTCATTCTGATTAAAACAATAACGTCACCTTACTAGGATGGAAGATATTGTTCAAAACAATAAAGTGGAGACTCAAGAACCTTCTTGATCGGTCTCTTACAACTTACAAGGCACAGGTTTGTTTAGTTTTTCATTTATAGGTTTGTAAACTAGTTATAGTGATTGGAACTGTTTATATCAACAACAACCCATGTTGTTTTTATTGTACTTTGAAGTTTGAACTTTGAACCATGGCAGTCAAAAGAGGACTACGCATTTTCCTTGAAGGTTTTCCCCCCTCTCAGGCTTCAGTGTTAGCAATTGGCTGTTCTGTCTGATCTTCAAATAACCAAAGAAACACCTACTTGCAGTTTCCTTAATTGATCTTTGTGAATGATTTTTTTTAGTTTAGCTGTTTGTTTTAGGATTTGTCATTTATTTCCACATTTTCAGCAATAAATTGAAATTCCTCTGACTATTGTTGCAAAGTGATTTCAGTTTCTTAGATTAAATCAAAGACCAAAAAATGAACAGCAACCATGTGCTGAAAACATGTAACCCTGTATATTTATCAAAACATCTAAGAGACATTATGTATGGATAATGGTTGAGGCTGCTTGCAAACTTGTTCAGAAGGTCTTCTCTTGGGTGAGGAGTTCGGGATTGTGTAGTCAACACTGTAACTATTATCTGTATATCTTGTGATGGAGGAAAGGAAACGCAAAAAAGTTTACAATGACAGTGATTAGAAGACTTCTGAGATTACAACCTTCACTTGAAATAAATTTAAACTTGCAAGGTTTGAAGAGTAATTAACGACTAGCTCCATTATGCAAGGCCAAAATTATGTACCCAGCAATTAAACGTAAGAGTCACGGGCGTGAGGTATCATGCTTGACCCCGTGGACTGGTGGACATGTTTAGTTTAAAATTAAGCTTAGCTTATTTCCAGCTTGTTATATTCATTAGTTTATACTAAAACTGTTTTCTTATTCATCAGTTTATACTTTATACCATAGACAGTAAGCTCAACCTCTATTTTGAAGGGAAGTGTGGCATTTGTTTTGATTTTATACTAAAAACTTTTGGTCTAACATGAATTTTGGGACCAAATGAGCTAAAGCCAAAATGTTTGGAAATTTTGGCATTTATTTTGTTGGCTTGCTTCTATTATTCTTTGGCAGATTACAGCCAACTGTGTCTCTGATAACTGACAGAAAGGTATGAGTGAAACACTTATTTTTCTGCTCCCAAAGGCTGTAAAGTAATTTAAAATTGAAATATGTGCTATTCAATTATGTTAATTTTTTAGTACTTCAAATTGTTGTTCATCCCTTACCCGCAATGTCTGACTGTATATTGAATAATTATGCAATAAGTTTTGGTGTTCAATAGTGCAACTTGCAAGAAGTTAAATTACCAGATCATATTTGGTTACTCAGGCATCATAGAGTGCCACTTGAAAACATGGTCCGATTCTCTTGCTTTTATATATTCTCCAAGTATCTTTGGCGTTGTTCACAAATTCCTTCTGTATGCTGTTTTGGACCTTAATTTGGTAGTATCTGATCTTATGTTTGTTTTGCTGTTCAATATTTTATTTATACAAACTTCAGGAAGAGATAAAATTGTAATGGTTTTTGAAAAATGCAGTGAAAACCCCGAAGGGTAATGTAACCGTGTAAGACCCTAATGACACTAGTATTAATGTGTTACTAACAATATCTAGTTTTATTTGGTTTTATTTAAGTACTAGTTGGGATCTTATGGAAAATCCCAAATTAACTGACTTTTTTTTTATCTCTTTCTAACGTAAAACGAGAAGGAATTCCTACATCAAGTTCTCTGCTCATTTGTCTAGTTGCTTATATTATATAATATACATATTTAATTATTTGTATGCCGATATTTTGGAGTTCAATAAGGACGTGTATTTTAAAAAGATTAATCATTCGGTCATGTTTGACGTCAAGTTTGAACCCTTACTCGCCGCTAACTTTACATTATTCAAAGCAGCAGAAAGAAATGTGTGATGAATCGAGTCAAAGCAATTAATGCAGTGACTAATAAACTAAGAATGCATATATTTAAGAGCCACTTTGGTAATGGTGATCGAGCAGGAACCAAGGACGAGAGTTTGCTAAATTGGGAGCGCAGGCGTAGAACTGCAATTACCATGAATGAATTGAATTGGACGCTATATCCATGATTGAATTGAATTTGGTCAGATAGAGACAGTGGCCTTACACACCAAAAATAAAAAACACAGTGGCCTTACACACCAAAAATAAAAAACACAGTGGCCTTACCCCACAAATAATGATGCCAAATAAAGTTTTTAAATCTTAATCATTCTTTGACAAAAAAAAATCATAATCATTCATAATTAAATCTAATGTTTGTGAATAATTATCATGTTTTTTTTTATAATGAATAAATTATCATGTTTTCATATAAAAACACATTTCTCGTAATATAATAAGATACAGTCCCCTAATGATAGCTTAAGTGGTAAGAGTTAGGGGACATATAGGTTGGGTGGGGAGGTCCCAAGATCAATCCCTAACGGGTGCAATATATCTTTCCGATGTAAAAAAAAAATAATAAGATATATCTCATTTATAAATTTCGGATGAGTGACATTTCCTAGTTTATGCTAGAATACGAAAAATCAAAGATTAAGATAAACACTACTCAGCCACCACAGAACCAGATATTTTTATTGGTTAGGTGAAAGTTCATAAGCACATACATTTTAATTAGGACATTACTTGTTCCAACCTTAACCTATATAATTGCCCTTAACATAGTTTTGAAAATGACATAATTGGCACTATCTTTGGAAAAAAACAAAAGGTTGGACATTTCTCTTTCTTGATCACCCAAGCAGCTGTATTTTCTCTCTTGCAGCCAGCGACCAGTAGGCAGTAGCTACCCTCACGACTCATAATTGACAAGTTTTTCTTTTTCTTTTCATCTCAAGCATGCCTCATGAAAAATAAATTATAACTCGAATAATTATTTGTTGTAATACTAACTAGTTATCTACCTCTTTCAAAAAAAAAACTAGTTATCTACCATAACCATAATTAGCAATTCAATTATATATTAACATGTGTATTTTGTATTCGGCGGATCTCCATTAAAATGGATTTCTTTTTTACTGAAAAATAGAATTTGAGGAATGCTCAGTGATAACGAATTTGACCAAATCAAAGTTGGGATAGGTTGGGAGATTAATCAAAAGAAAAGAAAAAGTAATTAAATGAAACAATAAACTTGTGTGGACGACAATTGTCACGTAACTCGTAAGTTTCATATCATACTCAGCATTATTTCCCAAAAGACTACTTGATGGCTTGAAAAATTCTTTCATGAATTGAACGAATCAGAGTTTCAAGCAATCAATTTTCTATAGCTATACAAGAGAGTCAAACAAAGACAAATTTCGTCCGATGCCAAATAGAATTTTCCTTGCTAATTAAAAGAAACTCAAGTTTAATATTAGACACCCCAGTTGATTATAAACAAAATATAAATCGCAATGCATGGGATTCATATTTGATATTTCGCATTCATTTCATTATATAGGACAATATCCACCCACATTTTGTTTTGGGTTATAGCCATCCACATTGATAAATAATTCAAGTTATAAAGAAAAGTGAGTGAAAGGTTGACTAGTTGAGTAGTTTATAATAATTTCATGAGTTTGATGAGAAACATGTGTGGAAGGGGTATGTACTAATATATGATTTTGTATTTGATTGAATTGATTTGCAAGAAAAAACAGGATGAGTCCTCGACTTTGATGTCTAACTACATATATATAGGTTAATCTCTTGTTACTCTGAGAACAAAAACTACTAAGTTTAACACTCCAAGCGATCCCATAAAGGTAAAAAAGATGAAAATACATTGAAGCTAGACTCTGGTTCACTAGGTTTGAGAATTTCAAAAGAAATAAACTCAGGTTAAAAAAAGAAAAAAACGTAAAGTGCATTTTCTTAAAGTTGAGAGTGAAAGTTATTTTTTCTATGGAACTCATAGGTTATTTTGACGTTTTCTCTCAAAATTTGTGTATTTTCCCTTTTATATTGTATTAGATACAGAGGGTAATGTACGTACCAAAAAAAAAAAGATACAGAGGGTAAAATTATTCCAAACACGCTTGATCGCTTGTACTGCATTTGCTTGAAACAGATCTAAATCTGATTTGCATTAAATACATTGAAATTTCAGTCCAAATATGACACAAATTAAATGTAACACAAATCCAGAGAAAGATAAGAATCTAAAAGAGAATTACTCCCTCCGTTCCTATATAACTAATACTTTAAGGTTGTTGCACAAGTATTAAGAAATAACAATTAATGTTCTTGTTTTATTAAAATTGCAATCTAACTTCCTACTATACCTTTTATCTCTCTTATTAATTCTAACTTTTCAATTTTCCTACCACCAATAAATAAAGGGTACAATTGGTAAAGTATAATTAATGCTCTCTTGAACTTTGTAAAGTGGCAAATAATTAGGAACAAAATTCAAATAAAAATAGTGTCAGTTATTGAGGAACGGATAGAGTAAAAGATAAGAAAAAAAAGAGATCAGAACAGAATATGTGTGAAAATGAAACTCATAGAAAAGGGCATGTAAATGTATTAAAATTTAAAACCAAGTACTGAAAAAATAAAAAGATTAATTTCTATGCACTGACGGTGTAAAAAGTTTAACACAATCATTCAATCACAACCTTCCATTTCCTATTTTTAGATATTCTTAAATTCAAAATTAATTGTAAGCTAACAAAATGAAGGGATGTGATTGAATGATGGTGTAAAACTTATTTACACCGCCGGTGCATAGAAATTAATCTAAAAAATAAATGGAATTGAGTCAAACCAAAAGTCAAATAAAACAAAAAATGAAAGATAATTTTTTATTAGATCAATTTGCAGTTTTGAAGCAATTCAATCCAATTTAACTGAATATTAATAAACACATTTAATTTAATTTATAATATATATTATATTACATATTTATATATTTATTATAAAACTAATACTTATCTATAAATATTTAAACCTCCTCTAAATATATAGAGATAAATGTATTTAACTATTTAATACATTCAATTATTTTCTCCTAATATTAGTCAGGATTAAATGCACGTCCATTGTCAGTGTAAAATTTATTTACATAATTATCCAATTGAATTCCGCTAAATCAGAAAATATATATTTATTTTGATTAAACTTTAATATGAAAGTAATTATTCTTCTTTCATGACATGTGGTAATTAGTTGTCAGTGCTAAACTATTTTACAATTATAGTGTATATCCATTAAATTTCATTAAACTATATTAGTTATGTTATAATTTATAAATAATGCATTGATAGCATACATTATTTGTTATTATATTAATAGAACACATTTTAGTTTTTTTTCCCTTTTTATGTACAAAAAAAACATAACAAAATATGAAAAAAAGATAAGAATCCAATTGGGAAATTAGATTTGAATGGTAAACTGTACCAATAGGGAAAATGTACTATCATGATGATATGAATGAATGTAGCAATCTGACAGAGCAGAGAGAGCTGTGGTCATAGAAACACAAATTTGGATTGACTACACACATTATACGGACATGGATATAGATACCCCGTGTGTGTTTGAAACGACGTCAGATTAATGCCAAAAGTACTTGTACAACACTATTCATTATCATTCGCAGGCACCACCATTCACAAACAACGTAGAACTTGGTCCACTTTCTCTGCACCATTTTTCTCACACGTTCACCCAATCACCTCCCTCCACGTGTCACCCTGTCCCCACTTGTTGCCTTACCCTGCTGCCAACTACGACAACTGCCGTCACTGTTCATCATATTTTCATTTTTTCTAAAAATCTATAATTTTGACTTTCATTTTAGAGTTTAATTTCAATATATCAATATATCGACATGTAAAATAAGGGTGGTCTAAATGACTCATGATAAAGTTTGGATTAAATAATCCATCATCCAATCACATTTGAGATAAGTGAGTTGAAATTTCTATATTTTATTTATTAATTTATTTCCAACTCATTTATCTCCAATGTGATTGGATGATGGGTTATTTAACCCAAACTTTATCATGTGTCATTTAGACATCCCCGTAAAATAATTTATTTTACATAGTAAGCAATCAAATTTCACTTATACGAAAAAAAACCAATCAAATTTCAAGAATGTAAGAAAATATGTTTTTTTATTGAATTTTATTGATTGACGAAACACATTCTTAAAATCTATAGGATCTGATTAATTGACGGTGTATTAGAGCATTATATTTTACTCATCATTTTGGTCCCTTTTTTCAATCTTTGTGTTCTGGTGGCTTATTTATTCATGACGGGGGAGTTAAGGATCGAGTCTTTCTAGTAACTACACCATAAAAACGGTAGTTTTATTTATTTATTATATTATCTTTTCTCTTGAATTATATTTGTGTGTGTGGTTCCTTTCTTATATGATTGTTTTGTTGTTGTGTCTACGTGAAAGAAGAACAGAACTACTTTCTGGTTGTTGGTGAGGGATCTGATTGATTCTGAGGAGGAGGAAGAGGTGTTGTTTGATGACATGGGAGCGTGTGTGTCAACTCCACAAGGTTGTGTTGGGGGAAAGTTGAAGAGGAAAAAAAACCGCAAGAGGAGGAGAGGAGATGGGCTCAGGAGAAGAGTTTGTTGTCGGTTGTATAAGAAGGGGAAGGGATCATCATTGGACAAGGTTGATGTGCCCGGTGACCGTTCCTTTGCCAACAACCCCACTTTCCAAGGTTCATGTTTTCTTCTGTTTTTCTTCTTCTCTTCTCTTCTCACTTGCTGCATTTCACACAAAATGATGATTATGGAGTTGAAGATTAATATGAATGAGATGAGACAGCAGAGACATGTTTGGTTCTGTTTATTTTTTTATTTTTTATATTTTGGATTGAATTTTGTTATTTGTGTTTGTTTTTGGAATCCTTTTGAGTGTGTTTGCCAAATTGTGGTGCTTTTGGGGGAATGTTGTAGGTGGACTTGATTCCTTAGTGTGTCATGGATTGGTTATGCTCTGCGGAAATCTGAAGTAACACCAAAAGTAAAGCTATGCAGTTGCTTTTGGAGAATGAAATGGATATAATGCGTGTTGCGTGTTTGGATACACGGTCGAAAAATACAATAAAGTCAAAATTACGGTGGACAGTCACAAAACTATGAGAAGTTTATTCTGTTCACTGTGATTCTGACTCACCGTGTATCCAAACGCGTGCATAAACAAGTGGCACCCATGGCATTGTCAATATTTTGTGTTTGTGCTATTCCATCTTGCTTGTGATTGTTTATATTTTCTTCCTCTCATAGGCATTCTGATTAGCTGGTTATGTAACATCTTGTTTAACTGGAGCCAGTGCAAAAAAGCATTTTTTTCCCCTTTGAAATCCTAGTTTGCTTTTGGAGGACCTTAATGGTTGCTAATGTGTGATTGGAATTTTTAATTTGTGGCAGCTGGAAGTATTATTGAGGAGGCATGGTTTGATTCAGTTGCGGTGTTTGAATCAGACTGTGATGATGATTACCAGAGTGTCCCTGATGGTATGCTTTAGGATACCTTTAAAATTAGCTATAGATCTCGTTTGGATACAGACTAAAAAGCACTAATTGGAGCTTATCCCAATAAGTGTTCTTTGGTCTGTATTTAGACAGTCATATTTTACTTGCTACCTCTTTAATGGAACAAATGCTATTGTCTTAAATTTACAATTGATACCCGCAGATGTTGTATCTCTGAATGGGATAGAATCCATATCAAGTTTTGCATCTTCAAGAGATGGAAACCATAGAGTATCAACTGATCAAGTGCAGAAAACAAAGGAGTTGTTATCTAGAGAATATTCTGGAAATATCTCTGAGGCTGCCAGAATTTCAGATGTTCAACATTCTAGTGTAGATGTCATTGATTCTCAATGTAAATGCGACAGAAATATAGTTGAAGGAAATGAACCTGTGTTCCTTGATGAAATCTCCTCAGTGGATGCAAATTCCATCAAGGAAGATGGAATTTTGGATAACTGTGGGATTCTTCCGAATAATTGTTTGCCTTGTCTTGCATCTACTGTTCCTTCCATTGAAAAGAGAAGATCATCAAGTTCTAGTCCTCCTAGTGCAAGGAAGAAGACTCCTATGAAAATCTCCTCTAAATTGAGGGAAGGACATGGGATTGCTACCCTATGTAAGTTGAAATTTTTGCAACAGCAATCTTTTGACACTATGGTTCTATTTATCTTCAATTAGTGTAATTAACCTTATAGGTTTTATCTAATAGCTGAAAGAAAAAATTGCGCGTTTTCAGCGTGTAGAGTTAATTTATCAATTGCATTCCTAAAAATGAGTATGTAAATTGTAGTTCTTTCAGAGGAATGCAGCTTGTGATGCAGTTCATACTTCAGGGAAAATATAATTGTTGTAATTCTTCTTTCTTTTCCTTTTCATGGTGTTCAGTTTCGTCAAAGGAACTTCTACAAAGACCAATTGCAGGTTCTCAAGTACCCTTTTGTCCAATTGAGAAGAAAATGCTTGATTGTTGGTCACACATTGATCCAAGCACTTTCAAAGTCCGAGGAGTAAATTATTTGAAGTAAGATTAAGATTCTGTCTGCAATTTGTTTCAAAATGCATCCATGGTTAAAATGAGATGTTTTACATATGCAAATGTGTTTTTAATGTGGCTGTTGTTCTTTGTGGCAGGGACAGGAAGAAGGAATTTGCTCCTAACCATTCTGCATATTACCCATTTGGTGTAGATGTTTTCTTATCTCCGCGAAAAGTGGACCATATAGCTAGGTTTGTGGAGCTTCCTGTTATTAGTTCCTCTGGGAAATTTCCACCCATACTTGTTGTGAATGTACAGGTACTTCTACTTTGCTAAAATATAGTTATACTTTTTTAGTCTTCTTTCTAGTCATTGTTTTAACTTTTAATCCCATTGATCTCCTTGGTCCATTCCATTCTGACCCTTGGTTAATTTTTTTTTGCTTTACCTGATTATGGCACATTATCAACAAAAAAATTATTAGCATCTTATTGCTGCATATTCTAAGGCTCTCAGTTTTGTGGATTTCAGATTCCTCTCTACCCTACCGGACTGTTTCAAGGTGAAACTGATGGCGAAGGAATGAGTTTTGTTTTGTATTTTAAACTTTCAGAAAGTTACTCCAAGGAACTTCCACTGCATTTTCAAGAAAGCATGAGGGTAAGTCAGAACCTTCATGTGTCAATTTAGTACTTAATATTATTAGTTTATTACCAATACTAAGATTAGCTCTTCATGATTATTTCTTATAATCCATTAAATTACTGCCAGGTGGTAGATTTATTAATCAACTCTTCTTTGATAGTATCTACTTTTCTGTTCTCTTGTTATATTCCTTAGTTTTTCCTTTGTCCTTTTGTCTCTTCATTTGAGGAAACCTCTATCACTTGTCACTGACTTTTTATAAGTTGCTGTTGAAATAACATCTGTCTGTCTTTCTACAGAGGTTGATGGATGATGAAGTTGAGAAGGTAAAGGGTTTTCCTGTAGATTCAATTGTTCCCTTCCGTGAAAGGTTGAAAATCTTGGGCCGTGTTGTCAATCTGGAAGATCTTCATTTAAGTGCAGCTGAAAGGAAGCTTATGACCGCTTACAATGAGAAACCTGTTCTTTCACGTCCCCAACATGAGTTTTACTCGGTATGTCTCATTCATTGACTGTTAATTTTTCCTCCGATAATGCTGTCCGACTTATTGCATGTTTGGAAATCGTGTGCAGTCCTTAAAATCACTTTAGGCACAGAAGCTACTATGAGTAGTATTTAACAAACTTACACAATTTTGGCTTGTGTGAATGCGCAGGCAAACACACTATGAAAACTCTTCAGCTTGATCATGAGCAACCAATGCTCGAATGATCTTGAAGAATGTGAAAACTAAATTGTTTTTACATGCATTACTATCAGTGACTGCTGCTGTGGTGCTTTTATTTACATTTACTCACCCCAAAATCTTATTTAAAGGATCAAACTTAAGACGATTTTAGTCTTAGAGTACTACGTATGAGGGCTTGTATTCATGCTTCAATACCCTAAAAAGTTCTTGCTACAAGGGGCACGTTAAAATTATGATATGAAAAATTATACATGTATTTTCACCTAATAGCTTAAAGTATACACAAACATGGACAAGACATACTCATTTTACTTGATGGAAATGTCTTGTCCGCGTCCATGTTCATGTTAATCTGTCATTTGTTCAGCTAGTGCGGCTACTGGCTATGATATTTCTTAAATGTTAAGAATTAATCTGTCAGTTAATTCTAAAATGGTTCATCAAACAGAGAAAAAACAAAATATACACCATGAAATGAAGACTCACAAAAGTTAGTGCTGAAACTCAAGTTTTCATATGTGGGCTCCTTCCTAATGTTGATTTATAGTACTTTTTGGTTATATCTTTATGGATTACTTGTGGTACCTTTAGCCTTGGCCCGCAAATTAAAGTGGTGTCATTTCGCAGTAAAAGACACAAGATTTCCACATGCTGCACTTTAATTTGTGATCCTTGTTTATCATCAACTAGCCATTATGATTTGTATTTTTATTGTTCTTTTGCAGGGAGAAAACTACTTTGAGATTGATATAGATATGCATAGATTCAGTTATATCTCCAGGAAAGGGTTTGAAGCTTTCTTGGACAGATTAAAAGTCTGTGTTCTAGATGTTGGTTTAACAATTCAGGCAAGTTTAATTTTCTCTTATCCCAAAAATAAATGTATAATGATTATTTTCTCTGATGCTTATATTAATTTTCGTGTAACATTTTCATCATGTAACAGGGGAACAAACCAGAGGAGCTGCCAGAGCAATTGTTATGTTGTATTAGGCTAAATGCCATTGACTACATGAATTACCAACAACTTGGGCTAACTCAAGAAGAACCCCTGTAATTTTATTAATGGCAAGAAAGCATTTTTCAATCTTGCAATTTATGGTCATTTCAAGATGCGTTTTTATGGCTACCATCATAGTAGAGGTTAGAACATCTTTTCATCAACAATTATAGAGGCAACATGCGTGTGAATTGTGATGTTGGTATGGCCAATGTGTCTTGTTATGGTGGTTCAAGTCAAGAGATGGGGTCACTGGGACAACAATTGTAACATTGACCTACCCACGCCTAAACTTCAATTTATGGACATGGAGGGTCCATACTCCATAGTACTAACGCAATTGCTCATTATTTGAACTAAAATAATTTTTTGACAAAAAACAAATACTAAAATTGATTGTAGGTATGAAACAATGGTAGACAGACATAAATTCAAACGCGTGGGCTCTGAAAAAAATGTCCTTTTCTACTTTGTGGAGTTGATTCCTGATTGGACAAGTACTGCAAGTGAAATGTACTGCCTTACTAGTTGAACAACGTGTGTATAGTGAATGAAAGGAACTTATGGAATATTCCAATCCATAAAATGTTGGGTAGAAAAGATATAAGTAATATATATGATATTTGATGTGATGTGATCAGAATTGAGAGATAGAAAGAAAAATGAGGTGTACGTGAGGTGTTTGTATGGTTTTATGTCTACATATCATAATTGTTCTAATCCCAAAGGCACATGAAAGTTTTGGAATGAGTAATTATCCGCAAACATTTGCACTTAATGACCGTCCCGCTAAACTGTATGTTGATTGAATGTTAATTGGAAGTGTATGTCTAAGCATAATTTTCATTTTGGAATACTGAATATGGTTTTTGACTCCCTGCAGTTCTTAATCAAGCCAGTAATTAAAGTTATTAATCTCAATACTTTTATTATGATCTAGCTTGTGAGCATCGCGCGCATCACATGTTTATTTCTCTGTTAGCATGATTTAACATATTCCAGTGCGCAAATGGAAAAGCAAAATTTTGTAGCGTTGAGTTCAATGTAGATCGGTGTAATGATATGAAACAAAATAATGCACTGCTTTGTTGTTTTGAGTAAAACTACAAATTTTCATTGATATCCTGAGTTTCCAATGATATGACAATTCTCAAAGTTAACAAGGACTGAGAGGCTTCCCACACAAACCTTTGTTTCCAGAATAAGAACTCCCAGGAAAGTCAGTTAGTGGTTTACCCTCTGGGATTTTCCCTTGAAGCACATTGTCTGATAAATCCAATTCCTTCAGCTTTGTCAGCTTGAGAAGTCCCTTGGGTATATTGCCACTGAAATGGTTTCTTTGCAGCTTGAGTCTCTCCAACAATGTCAAGTTTGCCAGCACCTCTGGCAAGTTGGAGACTAACTCATTGAAGCTCAAATCCAAACTGTGAATGGAATTCAGTTTCCCAAGGGAACTTGGCAATGTACCCTTCAGAAGGTTATGAGACAAATTCAGAAACTGAATATGGACCTGCCTTCCTGCACCAATTTCCTCAACTCCAATTGAGAAGTTGTTATCAGAAAGATCAATATATGTTAGTGATCCCCCAGAAGTACCTTGTTCGATATCAAATGCTCCGGTTATGGAGCCTGTTAACTTATTTGAGTGAAGATCAAGAACTCCCAGATCAGACAAGCTTGTAACTGAATCAGGGATGTGTGAATCAAGTGAATTCCTCGAGAGATTTAGCAAGTAGAGCTGACTGAGGGATCCTATCCATGATGGTATGGTTCCAGTGAGAAGGTTCACTGATAAGTCTAGTTCCTGTATTGGACTGAGGGTTGTTTGCAGAATGTCTGGAATTTGTCCCTGGATACCGCATCCTGCGAAGTGAATGCGCGAAAGCGATGGCAGGTTTGTTAGCCACTCTGGAAAGGAAGAGAGGTCCAGAGGGTTGAAAGAAAGATCAAGTGTTTGAAGATTGTGTAGGGGAGAAATCTCTTGAGGCAATGGTCCTTCAATCAAATTGTTGGACATGTTCAGCATCATTAGCTGAGAAAGTTGGCCTATTGATTTTGGTATTTGGCCAGACAATGAGTTGCCACTAAAGTAAAGTTCTGTCAAAGAAAGCAAATTGCCCAAACTAGAAGGCAAAGCTCCTTCAAGCTTGTTGTTTGCTAATGAAACTCTCTGAAGAGAAACCAGGTAACCAAGACTAGGAGGTATATTTCCATTAAGATGGTTATCATGGAGTCTTAAGAAGCCAAGAGATGGCATTTCACCTGATCTTGAGAGAAATGGAATGGTTCCCTCAAGAGAGTTTGTGTCCATATACAAAACTGAAATTGCACTTAAATTGGATAGTGAAGTAGGTATGCTCCCACTTAGTGAATTGCTTGAAAGATCAAGCTTTTCAAGAGCCTTCATCTGACCAATTCTGTTGGGTATATTACCATTAAGAGCATTGTCATGAACATCCAATTCTACCAAATTTGTCAAATTCCCTAGTGAAATGGGTATTGTACCTGAAATTTTATTTGAATAAAGCAGCAAACTTTTGAGGCTTTTTAAGCTTCCAATGCTAGAAGGGATCGACCCGGATATCTTATTTTCATGCAGTGCCAGTTCTTGGAGGTTTGGCAACTCACCAATGCTTTCTGGTATTGGACCAGTTAAATTGTTGCCAAAAAGGTAGAGCTTTTGGAGGTTTGGCAGTTGCACACCAATTGTTTGTGGAATTGTCCCACTGAGACCTACTAAACCACCAAGGTCAAGTATTACAAGAGAGGTGAGGAGTGTTATGGAAGGAGAAATCTTACCAATCATCTGAGTTTGAAACAAATCTTTCTCTATGAACCCTGGAAGATGGATCTGTGTCACTCTAGTGGTTGCATTTTCACAAACAATGCCTTCCCACTCACAACAGCTACTACCAACCCACTTTGCCAAACGACCAGAAGTATCCATCTGAATTCCATTCTTGAAGCCTATCAAACCTTCCAAGTCATTTGAACTGCATGCTTCTGCTGATGTTCTCTTTAGGCCTCCTCCAAATGCTATCACTGTCAGAAATGCCACTATCTGTAGCAGCTGATAATCCATGTTTCTCCAACAAAATGGATTTACTTATCTTATAGAATGTTTTGGTTCTTAAGAATGTTAGCTTGGACTTGGTTTGGATAAATAGTCCACACACTTCAAGGGAGGAGAAGTAGGGTTTCTTTTGAGATCTAACCTTTTTTTCCTTTTGGCACTTTTGCATTTTAAATTTCAAAGCTGGAAAGCACATTTGTCTAGATCATGATGTCCTAAATAGTATTGTGATAGATTCTCATGACTGGCCCATTTGATTATCTCAATAAGCGCCAGAAATCTCGTACTTGTTGCAAACTTTTATGGTATTATACTAAACCATTGTCACTGTGTGCTCAGAAAAATGTAGGGGCTTTGTGTGAGTTGGAACTATATTGTAGCAGTTGGAAACCAACCTGTTGAAGATTGAGAGATTACCAAAAACATAGTATGGATTAATCTTATGATGGTTAGAGTCTGGTTATGGTGCACATTTGGAAGCTTCTCTTTGGGAGTTTATCAACTTCCAGGTTGTCATAAACTATTCCTTTATGCCTTTGTTGTTCAGATTGTTATGCACTTCAAGGACTGATCTCTCTGTGCATAATTTGAAATTTCAAGAAGTTTCTTTAATTTGTGTGCCTTCTTTACTCCTACACTACACACTTCAATATTTTTATGCATATTATAATCCAACCTTGAGTGGATTTATCATAGAAAATGTTACCCTGGAGGCAACAACTTTACAGAAAGAATCACGAATCTACTACATACAAGGCTGCTACTAAATATCAGATCCTAATTTGGATTTCTACAGGGGTCTTGTTAGCTTTTTATTTAAAATGAAAAAGTAAATCCATGTTTATCTCTTAGTGACAATGAATCCAAATCAACCAAATAAATTAAACATTTATTAAGATAAAAGGAACCAAATAAAGGGGGGAAATTACTCAAAAGCAACCAAATAAATTAAACATTAATTAAGATAAAAGTAATGTTAAATTAATCAATTGGCTATGGTTACAGCTTAAAATGTAATATACAAGTAGCTACAATGAATCCAAAACCTGAAGCACCTGGCATTATTTTATAGTTCTAGAAATTCTTGTGGTCTGAATTATCCTAGGCTTCAAATGGGAACCAAGTTTCAACAGATAGTACCGTGGGACTAATGTTAGATCATGATGTCCTGTGTCCTTTAGGATACCTGCAATGTGCAGCATGGGAATGATATCTAGTAATGAATTACACTAATTTTAATGTAATTCGTCGTCAAAAGCTTGAAATGAAACACATTCCTTCTGCCCAGATAACAAGCACCACTTATCAGAGTCAGTTGATTGATCAAGAAGCAGGGTAGATGACAAATATATATTTGTTTCTCTTCAACTTCATCTTTCCCTTCTGCTCTCTATAATATGTCAAGACTGACATGTGAATGAATGTAATCCCTTCCCTGAAAGTGACCTGATGACATTAATTATAATTAGCCGAGTGCGGTGGGGCTATTATCATCTCCCTCTACATTGTCAAAGGCGGCTTTCCCAGTTAACATCTTTATAGCTATTTCGGAAACTTCTACAAACCACTCATCCTCTGGCAAGACACTGCCATTCAAAGGTTCTGAATCAGTATGAAGTAGATAAAAGAGATAGATGATTCCATCATAAATTTACTATATGATATAGCTCTAAGCACAAGTTTCCCGTTCATATTTAAGAATAATATATAACACATGTTCTTTCAATCTAGATAGATGTACCTGTTGGGATCTAGCCCTGTAGCAGCAACAGCATCAATAGCTCTACCAATGATGTTTTTAATAGCTTGATGCAGATGACGAGATAGGTAACGGCCTTGGGATGAAAATATCATCACAAATTGCATGTCCAAATAAAGCTGCACAAATTATCATCTGTGAGTGATATCATTTTAGGTGAGTGATCCACAAACTGCAGTTTAAATATAGCTGTAGTGTATTAAGGAATTCTATTTGAGGATAGTTTTTGAAGCTATGCTTTTGAAATATTAAAACAACTAATTTTTTTCACAAAATAACAATGAATATTGTCGTTATTTATCATTTTTATTTTTACTATTTGCATGTCCTTTGATCAAGCACTCAATTGCTCTCAAGAGCAACTTATAAAATCTTTATACCAAACCTTATTGATTTTTACAGGCTTCTAAAGTCAACTTTTGAAAGAGGTTCTTTCTAATACTCATTGAGCATAGAGAAACTTTAATTAACAGTTAATTGGAATCACTCTCAACTAGTGACTGTGATACTCAATGAACTCATTCAAGTGACTACCTGTTGAAGGCCAAGGGGACCCAAAGGCGTTGGGCCTGTCTCAATCTCTTCCCAAAAGGCTTGGTCCTCTGAAAGCCACAGGACCACTGTTTCCGCGAGTCTCATCAATAAAACAGTGGCAAACCTATCCCTTCCCACAAACACATCAGTTGCAATGTATGCCACTCGTGTAAGCTTTCCAAAAAGCTCCTGAACAATTGTTTAAAGAATGATAAGCCTTAGAATTCAAAAAACACGACCATGCTTATATCAACACATGTATCTGAGTACTAAGGAGAACACATATTTTATACTGCTTCAAAATTTCAAATCAAAGGCATAACAACATATCACCAAAGGAAGTATATTTTGTGTTACAAATATTACCTGAAAAATTGGAGAAGGAAACCATTCAGGTTGCTCCACTTTCCCATCATCCATACTCAAATACATTAGTGCATTCAGAAGTGCGTCCCCTTCTTCTGTGAAGATGAGTTCAAGAGCATGTTGCCTGCAGAAACTGTCTCTCAGACGATCAACTTCGCGCTGTAGCCTTTTCTTCAGCTCACGCTGTTCTGGAGGCCTTTGTTTGTCTGGCCCCCTTCTCTGAGACTCATCACCCCTGGTGCTATGCGAAAGCTTGACAACAGCTCGCGGGAGCAGCTCATCAGCTAGCAATATTGCATTAGCCAGCAATGCTATCTGCTGTTCTTCAGTCTCAGCAATCTTAACGATTTTGTGCCCTGAGCCTTCCAGGTTCTCAGTTACAATTGAAGCTGGCAATGCATCTATTAACAGATTGACATAGAAGCCAAATACTTGTAGAAGGCCTTCTAATGCAAGACCATCCAATTGCAGGCTTTCTAGAGGTCCTACATCTTCGAAAAGCTCCTGTTCAGACCATGGGAAACTGTATTAAGCATCTCAAGCTAAGAGAAATTGAGGAGGAGAGGGGGGTGATGAAGCTTCGTGAACTTTTTTTACAACATTATATTCTCAGTTGGCCTTGCCTGACTTTGATGGTCAACATTAATATTTTTGAAATAATAAAAGCCACTTAGCATTGGTTTTCTACTATTCTTAGAGATTTTATCAAATTCAAAAAATTTGTGAAATCATGCTAAATGGCCTTTATATTTCAAGCCGGGATAACATTGAAAATAGATATAGTCAGTTTGGATGCGAAAGTATGAAAACGGGAAAATAATACATCGATGCACTTTTTGTTGAAATAGTAAGTTGCTACTTGCTACTTCAACAAAAAGTGCCTCGAGATGTGTTATTTTCCATTTTCATACTTTTTAACAGGAACCAAATGGGCTCATAATAGTAATCACCTGCACCATTGTGTTGAATTTGTGAGCGCTGCTTGAAAGCTTTGGCTGGAATGAACTTAAGTTACTATAGGAAGAGGTTGGAGGTAGGCCTGAACTCCTGCTGGTTGGTGCAAAAGCAAGCAACCAATCATCTGCAGCAGCCAGTGCAGCACTACTTTGTTCAATTCTTTTCAAATTTGTGTTCAGTGCTTGCTCAACAAAGGGTTTAAAATGTTTTAGTAAGACAGGGGAAAGGGCCATCCCACTGGCCTCTAACAGATGGCAGTGATTCAAGCAAACATGAACACATTCAGACGCGATTCTCAAACCTCCTGCGGCAGCTGTTGATGCGAGTATACGTTTCTTAAGGAGAAGAGCAAAATGCTCAGATTGTGTAACTGCCCAGCTTACTAGCTCAGAAGTATATGCAGGTTCTTCTTCGGCAAACACTGTCAAAGAATCTGATGCTGCTTGTGAAATGGTTGAAAAAACAAGCTGTGAAAGGGCAGAAGTGTATGCCCCAACTCCGCCGTAACTGGTGGAGTGAATACTCTGCATTCCACGCTGCAACTTTTCTTTGTGAGAGTTAAGTAGTAATGTATGAGCACGGGGACCGTCCCCGAGAATTTTCAATGCTAATGCCGTTGAGCGAATTTCTGCGCTTCGCGTTGATGCCTGGCTGAGAGTTTCTGCTAGCTGACCAGCTAATTTTTGTCTGTGTTCAGTGATGGCATCTTGCAATGCCTTGAATAAACTTGGACTCAAGGTTGTCCTCCCTTCACTAATTTCTTGCGCCATTTTTTCTCCTTCGTCCAAGGCAGCCATTGCTTCATCCACTCTTTTCTCTGCTAATAGAACTTCAAGGGTTTCTAGATATCCTATTAGCCATTTTTCTGTCTTGGATATATCTGTTTTCTCATTTAGTATATTGTCCATGTCTGAATCTTCGTTTCCAGTCATCAAGGAACTAAGCTGACACCCGTCTGCTACACCATGAACCAAAGCAGCCTGAGTGGATAGAAGATTTCTCATGGAAAGAAGCTCCCCCTCAAGATCTGAAATCTCTTTGGATGTACTGCACATAAATAGAAGCTGAAGTTTCTAAGCTTAAACTATAGAAAATACATATAGTTAAATGCAAACAAACAGGATGCACTTCGTTACTAGATCTGGGACAATGCTGTGTTCAAATAGTATGAAACTACGAATAATATCTTTCAAAGTTAACCAGAAGAATAAAAGCCAACTTACTTGTACAAAAGTAACTAGATGAATTAAAGCTCTTAGTCAACATTTTGCCTAATTTCTTCACAGTATCCTATCTTATATATTAAACCAATATAACAGAATCTATATTCCTCTTCCATCCAACTAATTTTCACAGCTAATTTTATATTAGCAGAACAAAAAAGCTGTTCAACAGAATTCCAAGCCAGCTCAGTTTCTTATTCCCTCTCCTCATCTACTTTCTCTTCTGAAACTGTGCCAGGAATAAGTGTCAAATATTTTCAGAATGCATTCCTCATTAAGGACGACACGAAAGCTCCTATCCTATGAGCTTAATACCGGTAGCTTCTAGCCTCAATTTTCATGCAATATACCATGGGAAAGGAGCTAAGGATACCTAAGAAATCCCCACCCAGAAGTTAAATGATGACAGAACTATGTCACAAGTACATGTTTCTAAACTTCCTAGTTCATATAATATAACCACTTGAGATGTGCAAAATAATGCAATCTGTTATCAAATGAGCTTCTGAAACGGAAGACGCTGGATTGATAAATCCCTAAAAACACTTTGGGGTGTACACTCACCGTATGAAGGCAGAGTAATTAGCAAGAACACTTTTGCGCATTTCTTCTGCAGATGCCTTCTTCAGGTCAACAAGATAAGCACACAAGTGTCTTATCTCCTGTAAACATTACAAATATGGATTAAATAAGGCATAAGGTTTTCTTCAATCAAACGGAAAAAACTCAGTAGAACTTCCATAACCACCTGACATTTACCAAGAGTTGGCACTTGGCACTGCCTAACACATTGGCATTGAAATCAAAATCATGATTCATATTTATACTTTTAAAACAAGCAAAATTAGTTGAATTCTTGAGAGTTAGAATTACTGAAACCAGTCTTCTCCTGCACCTTTTGCTAGGATGAACCTTTTTATTTTTTAATTGATGCCTCTAGGATTATGAGTGTATTTAGGCAAATAGCTTAATTAAAGCGCTGCTCATGGGATAAGCATTTATCGCATAAACGCTTATTCATAAACTAATTTGAGAAACTCTCTGAACAAAGGTTATAGATAAGCATGAACTCTTCTTCGCAAGCTAAGATTAACACGTCATGAAAACAAACTCAAAACAACTTATAGGTTAGTCATAACTCATAAGTAATTACATAAACTCTCAGGTACACTTGCATAACCATTTATGCTATAAGATAAGCTCAAATAACGGGATGTTAAGAACTAACATCTAACATAGTTGACATATTAAATGTTTTTTATGTATGAATGTTGCTTATAAGCACAACAACAATTTCATGATCAATCATAAAAAAAATGTTGATTTATCCGATTTGCATGGAAACATGAAATGAAATTTATAGAATGTGTGAGAGAGGGACCTTCTCGTTCATGCTGCGGGATTTGGAGGCGACATAGGCATTGGGATCAAAGGTGGAGCTTTTGAAAACCTTGAGCTTTTCGCTGAGTGTGAGATTGACCTCCAATTCTAAAGGGTCTCCTACGCTTGATGAGATAGACCCTCTTGGAGTGGTGAATGGTGACTGATCCATTATCTTCGTCTCCAAGGCAATGCAAATGTTGAAATCAATTCAATTGCCTCCTATGAAGGAATCATTGATGAAATGAAAGTGATGATAAAGAGAGTGAGATTCATTGATATGATTGATAGGAAATGTTAGTGTATGTGAGACAGAAGAAGAAAAGTGCGACAACCATAACATGTGGTGCAGCCATTTCATTTCCAAGCATACGCATAATACGGATCCTCTCAAGCACTCCAAATCTGTCCAGCCCCTCCAGCAGTGATTTGGACCGTCAGATGCATCATGTGGCTAAGATAATTTACCACAATAAAGCACCTAAAAAATAACTATACATTAAATGGTAACCCTTTGATACATCCAAGGGTTGAAAAAATAAGAGGAGAAAAGTGTTTCATAATATATGTTTCATTCTTATAATTATCGTCGTGGGATATATCATAATATATGTTTCATTCTTATATGCAATGTGTAATGATCAAAAGTTTGATCCGGGGACAGAATAAGCAACTTGATATTTTGTTGACTTATACATTATTGTATACATTACTAGTGCTTTTAGATTGCTATGAGATTACATTGTTTTGGGTTTAAAAACCATATTCCTTAGAAAACCTCCTTTACTCACATATATTTATAAAAAAAACTATGATGAGAAGAAACTATATTCCTAGAAAAAGAATAACAAAAAGTTGACCACCGACCCATGTGGCAACCTGAGGATCTGAGGTGTGTGATTCATGACCACGTGTACCCAGGTAGCTCATTAGAGAAGCTTTTCATGCCACAAGTAAAGTTCTCTCTCACTTTTTTCATGGGAACTATGAATTGATATTTTGATTATTTTTAGTAAAAATGTATTTATTATTTTGATAGTTAAGAGACTTTGACGTCAAAAAATATGTGTACTTTCTACATTTGATTATAGGTCATTTTTAAGTAGCACATGTAATGCTGTGTGGCCCCACAAATGGAGATAAATAGTAAGATGAAATGAACAGAGAGAAGAAGAAAATATGTACTACTACCTCTTTAAGATAATTAATTACAATTGACTTATATATCTATTTATAGCCTAATAATAAAAGCTCGTGGGAGGAGTTAGTGCGGATTTGAGATAAAATAGAAATTGAATCAATGAATATACTAGTAATAAAACCGGACAATGAATATAGCATAAAAAATAATTTCTTAATACATCCATAAAAATGTTAGGCAAAAAAGTCAAAACAAATTATTTTTCATTACATAAAAATAAATGCATTTTTGAACTTGTCTGAATCAGTCGCCCCTAGTAAACTCTATTTCAATAATTCAATTACAGTAAAATTCTATTTTAATTTTAATAGTTGATTAAATTAAATAAAGGAAAAAAGATTCTGATTATGGAATCCATGTCTGCATCAACCGCAAGTGCTGTAATGCTGTGTGGCCCCACAACTCCTTCTCACGATGTCATTTTCACATTCCAACTTGAAGTAATGGAAAATTATGCAACCTCCATCTCCAATTCTCCTACCCATGTAAATAGCAAGTTTTGTAATTTTGTTTCCTACTTTCCCTCACCATTCCATTTCTAATCAAATCATAATCATAATTAACATTAATCTCAAATTAATTAACAAAATCTCAACCTTTACACAAAGACACACACCAAGCTAAGCTACGAAAGATAGATAACTCAGTTGACAACTCAGGTAAAGTATGTGGGGAGAACTCTCGACTTTGATTCTCACAGAGTACACTCTAGAGGAGGGATGATAAGTTTTAACCGTACTGGATCACGAATCTAACGACATCTAAATGGTGACCGACTGACGGGTATCGGAGGTTAATAAAATAAAATAAAGGGTTAATCATCTAATAGGTCCTTGTCTTTGTCTCGCCGTCTGAAATTAGTCCCTCCCCGGAAAATTTGCAAATCTGGGTCCCCTCGTTTGCAATATGTCTGGAGCAGGTCCTCGCCGGAGCCCGGAGCTCCGGCGAGTGATGAATAGACATGCTGACTGGGATAATAATACTTACGTGGATTTTAAAAATAAATAAAAAATAAAAAATAAATTACACATCAGAAAAATAAATTAAATTAAAAAATATAATCAATTAACAAAATAAATTACTCATCTTCATTTTCTTCATCATCTTCTTCAAAAAATTATAACCCCAACAATAAACAATAAAATCCCAAAAACACCAAATCTAATTTCCCAGGGTCTTCATCATCATAACTAAGTCCATAAATAATCAAAATCCAGAAAACAAAACCTCATCCCCACCATAACCGCCCCAAACATAAACAGAACAAGAAAAAGAAACCCATAAGTGCTGGTGGTGGCCAAGAAACCCAGAAATGGTGGTGGTTTTGTTCCTCCTCCTCACTGTAGCACATATCTTCTTTCATTTCCTCTTATTTTCCCCACTGCCTGCAACGTTTGGTATTTGCAATACAGACAAAAATGGAGGTAGCAGAACATAAGTAGTAGTTGCAACACAGACAAGAAGAAACACAACAAAACAGCAACATCATCTTCTCCTTCTCCTTCTCCTTCTCCCAACCGAAACCCCCATCCCCAACCCAACCCAACCTGCAACCGAAACTCCAAAAGCTACCACACCTCCGCCTCAAGCACCACTCCAAATCTGCAAACATATTGGCTTCAACCCCCACCTAGGTTGCGGGTCGGATCTGGGTTGTTTGGCAACCCGGATCTGGAAACGCGGAGCATGTGCGACGCGGCTCGGCTGTGGGGCGTTGGTGTGGCTGGATCTGCACCTGGAGCGTGTGCGACGCGGCTGAGGAGAGGAGCGGTGACACGGCGGCGCGAGGGCGGCAGAAGTTGACTTGCAGCGGCGACGCAAGGATTTGAAGGGCATCGCCATTTCCTTCCTCTTTTTCCTTTTTCTCTCACAAACAATCACTGCCTTTAGAAGAAGAATAAGAAGGTGGTGTTGGGGTGGGGGTTGCAGATGGTGTTTGGGTTTTCATGGGTCCTTTGGTGATGATGAAGAAGAAGAATAAAAAGATGAAGGAGGAGGAAATGAATTTCTGGGTTCTACAGGAATTAGGAAATTAGGTTTTCTAATTGGGGGAAACAATCTTTGTTAATCATATTAGTGTTAGTAAGTTAATTAGGACTAGTTAGTTTTTAGGGTTAATTAGGGGTCAATTAAATAAATATAACTGATTTGTAAATTTTTTTAATTTTTTAATTTTTTTTCCTTGACACGTCAGCCTCATTTATCCAGTCAACATGTCAATTCATCACTCGCCGGAGCTCCGGCCTCCGGCGAGGACCTGCTCCACACACTTTACAAATAAGAGGACCCAGATTTGCAAATTTTCCGGGGAGGGACTAATTTCTGACGGCGAGACAAAGACAGGGACCTATTAGATGATTAACCCTAAAATAAAAGACACACAGCAAGCTTTCATTCTTTTTTTTCCTCTCTTCTATGCATTGATTCGTGTGAGTGGAAGAAGCAAGCTTTTTCCACTATTTTGCCCCAGGTGCATTCCCCCTTCAAGGGTTAACATTCAACAAAAGCTTCCAACTTTGTTCAACAAACCCAGAAAAAAACAACCCCACCCCATTGATTCTGTGCCACTAGGTGGTGAAAAAGCTTGAATCTTTGGGGAAGTTGAAACCTGAAAACCCCACCACACCACACCCCATTGATTCTATTCCACTGGGTGGTGACAAAGCTTGAAACTTTGGGGTGTTGGAAGCAGAAAACTTGAAGAAGATGAAGAGGGGTATCAAGCTAGACCCATTTGGGCTACCCAACAGGCTCACACTGGTTCAAATTTTCATGGTGGTGATGCTTCTCTACATGCTCTTCATGACCTTTGAAATCCCTCTTGCTTTCAGAGCTGGATTAGCCTCTGAGAACAGTGCTTTGGGGCTTCTCACTGATGCATTGCCAGTGACAGTGCCACTGTTGCTAGAAGAGAACCACCAAATTGAAGCTTCTGTGGTTTCCACCTTGAGCTTCAATGGAACCTTCTCAGGGGACTCTGAACTTCACAAGGTGGCTAGTCACGCATGGCTTGCAGGGAAGAAGCTTTGGAGTGAGGTGGAGAGTGGGAAGGTTGAGATGTTTTCTTCCAAGTTGAAGTCTGAGAATGGTTCTGATTCGTGTCTGAATTCTGTTACGCTTTCTGGGTTTGAGTTTCGTGAGAAGTTCAAAGGGGTGATGGTGTTGCCTTGTGGGTTGACCCTTTGGTCTCATGTGACTGTTGTGGGGACTCCGCGGTGGGCTCATGCGGAGCGTGATCCTAAGATAGCGGTGGTGAGGGATGGAGATGAAGCGGTGATGGTGTCGCAGTTCATGTTGGAGTTGCAGGGGTTGAAGGCTGTGGATAAGGAGGAGCCGCCAAGGATACTGCATTTTAATCCGAGGTTGAAAGGGGATTGGAGTGGGAAGCCTGTGATTGAGCAAAACACTTGCTATAGGATGCAGTGGGGTTCTGCTCTTAGGTGTGATGGGTGGAAGTCTCGTGCGGATGAGGAAACTGGTGAGTGTTTGTTCATTGCATGATCATGTTTTTGTGTTTGTTTTTTCAATTGTGTTCAGGATAAATGATGTAGAGATTCTATTAGTTGATTTATGGGGGTTGGAAGTTTATTTTAGGGGGTTTCATTGTAGATGACAATGGGGACTCTCTTTGCAGATATGCATTGTAGTTCTTAAGTTCCATGAACTTGGTTTGTATAGTCTACATTTCACTTTCTGTTCTGTGCTGTGACTGTGAGTTAGGAAAGAGAAAAAAGGATTTAATTTTGATCCAACTTTTGTATGATCTCAAACGATGATTGACTGCCATAACTACTATCTCAAAGGTCTAACTTTTTAAAGTGTGCATGATTGCAAATTCTTCTACAATTATTGATTCTAAATCCAGAATCAATTGTGGGAGGAAGCTTCTTTCAGTAGTTTTTGGGTGCCAGAATTAAGTCCTGAGAAAAAAAGAAGCTGATCCAAATATGGTCAAATTGCACTCCGTCATTATCATTTTCATTCTCTTTGTTGAATCTGTACATTTTGTATGCTTTTTTTTCTTCTTGTTCCAAGCGACATTGTTTGTCTTTGCTGATTTGCTTTGATGTTATGAAGTTGATGGGCAGGTTAAATGTGAAAAGTGGATTCGAGACGATGATAATCATTCTGAAGAGTGGAAGGCAACATGGTGGTTGAACAGACTGATTGGGCGAAAAAAGAAGGTGACTGTGGACTGGCCATATCCTTTTGCAGAGGGGAAATTGTTTGTTCTGACCATAAGTGCTGGCTTAGAAGGCTACCATGTTAGTGTGGATGGGAGGCATGTGACATCCTTTCCCTATCGCACCGTGGGTACACTTATCATATCTCTTTCTGCTGTATGAATGCAGGAATTTCTTTAGTGTTTATGTTATATTCATATTTCACAGGGCTTTACTCTTGAGGATGCTACTGGACTGTCCATAAATGGGGATGTTGATGTGCACTCCATATTCGCTGCTTCCTTACCTTCTTCACATCCTAGCTTCGCTCCGCAGATGCATCTTGAATTGCTTCCTCAGTGGAAAGCTCCTCCTCTTCTCAATGTGAATGTGGAGCTTTTCATTGGCATCCTTTCTGCTGGAAACCATTTTGCTGAAAGGATGGCAGTGAGGAAGTCCTGGATGCAACATAAGCTAATCAAATCTTCAAATGTTGTGGCTCGGTTTTTTGTTGCCTTGGTAAGAGTGACTGCATTCTCCTACCCACAAATTATGATGAAAATAATCAACGAATGCATAATGGTTTTTATCTTACTTTTTTCTATTTCTCGTATGATAGCATGGAAGGAAGGATATGAATGTGGATATAAAGAAAGAAGCAGAGTATTTTGGTGATATTATTATGGTCCCTTACATGGATCATTATGACCTTGTTGTGTTGAAAACTATAGCTATCTGTGAATACGGGGTAAGTGATAGGAGAGGCAAATTGTTGCTTTTTGTATATATATATATACATTTCAAAATTTCACGCACCCTTTGATCTTGCAATATTGTTGGTTGTTATTGACACACTTTGTTGCAGATTCGAGCAGTTGCTGCTAAGTATATTATGAAGTGTGATGATGACACATTTGTCAGAGTGGATTCTATCATAAGCGAAGCAAGACAAGTTCAAAGTGATAAAAGTCTTTACATGGGAAATATGAATTACCACCATAGGCCTCTTCGACATGGAAAATGGGCTGTAACTTATGAGGTACGATTTTACTTTTTGGGTTTCTCTGCATTTGGGACTGCTCAGTTGCTTTTAATTTTCTTTTGATGCCTGTGTTGCTTATCATATGTTGTTGGATTTTGATGCACTTCTCATGTGGTTTCTAGGTTTTAAATACTTGCTTCGATTGGTTTTTTTAGTAGTGCATGGCTGTAAATGTCATGAGATGCTGTAATTGTGGTGGTTGTAATCTAACTAATTTTGCGTTTTCTACTTCTCCATGCTGTGTACTTGGATTTGAACTTTCTATGACTGATTTTAGGTTTATTGTTAGCATTTGAAAAATTTGTTAGTGCTCAAATATCTTTGTATAAAATCAGTTTAGAGGTATTCGGCTTTAATTAATAGTATAAGTCATGTCATTTGCCATTTGTTGTCAGACGAGTTTTGTTAGTTGACTCATTTGAATTGTACATCATTATCTTAAGTACTGTAATTTATTTTTAGTGTGTGCTGGGATATTCTGATTGGATTATTACAGAACATATACTTAACTGAATTCTCCATTCAGGCCTGAGCGGCAGAGTTTCACATAATATGGCTTCGATTGAATGAGCTAAAGTTACAGGCTTTTGGAAATTCTATGCAATAATATTGAATATTGATGACATTGTCATTCATTGTCTTGGTGTTGGTGTTGGTGTTGGTGTTTTAGTTTCGTTTATGAGACTCAGAAGTCATCTCATGTTCTCTGTAAAAGTTGCTGACTTTTTTTCCCAACTTTTTCCCATAAATTTCAGGAATGGGTAGAGGAAGAGTATCCTACCTATGCTAATGGTCCAGGTTATATAGTCTCATCTGATATTGCTCAGTTCATTGTATCTGAATTTGAGAAGCGCAGATTAAAAGTATGTCTGCAATTCATTGTCCCTTTTTTCCTATTCTGTCTATGGTCTCTACCTCTCAATGTGCTTTGTTGTATGTTCACGAATTCATGCATATGATTATCAGTATGTTTGGTTTCATGCTGAAATATTTCATAATCACTTCCCTCCCACCAAAGCTACAAGAAGTAGTTACTAATTTACTAATTACTATCAGAATCACTTCTCTCCTCAGTATGAAAACTAATCAGTTTTCCAAACACACACTGATAACATATTCTAGTTTATGCATATATTTAAGGACCGGACGGTGTTGGATATTAGTTTAACCAATTTCAATGCGGTGCAGTTATTTAAAATGGAGGATGTGAGCATGGGAATGTGGGTGGAGCAGTTCAACATGTCAAGACAAGTAGAGTATGTGCACAGCTTGAAGTTCTGCCAATTTGGGTGCATTGAAGATTACTACACCGCTCATTACCAATCTCCGCGACAGATGACCTGCATGTGGGATAAATTGCAACATCAAGTGAGACCACTATGTTGCAACATGAGATGACAAAAGAGGTTGTAAGTAAAAAAAGATCGAAGCACAGCTAGGCTAGGCAAGTTCTATGGTCATAATATATCTCTGTAAATACGCCCTTTCTTTGAAGGGTTTGTTTTGGGGGGTTACTTTGGTATCATGAAGACTGTTGTGCCTATTGGTTTGTTGTTTTGCCCCACTTTTTGATCCATCCCCCCAGGTATATCACATGTAGAGTTATAGTTGGGAAATGCAGAAACAACAATTGGTGAAGGAACAAATCAATGGTTTGTAAATTTTGTAACATCATAGGAGCAAAATGGCGCACAGGCGCAGAAGCAGAATAAGTTTTTTCTGCATTAACTTCATTTCCCTATGTTCCTTCACGCATGAGTTGTTGCTGCAGAAAGAAGAGGGGTATCAAGTGTCCTATGAACACTGCTATTTTGGAAGGCCAAAGCATGATGGTATCAGTACTCGAAAAACTTTAGTCCCGAAGTTCATTTTTATTTCATAGTTTAGTATATTTGAGATATTCATAGGGAAATTTTAGATTGGTGAAAAGGTAAATTTAGTGCAGAATTAATGTTAAAGGAAAATAAGAAATAAATAGAAGGGTCTCCATCCAAGATGAGGGGCATCGATTGTTCGCAATACTCCCTTTGTAATTTGTTCCTATATATCCTATAAATCTATCTCTCTTTTTTTCCTATTTATCTATCACTTTTATAATTTTAAGAGAGATAAGAAAAATTGAAGAGTTAGAATTCGTAAAAAAGATAAAGGGTATATAAGGAAGTCAGGTAATAATTTTAATTGAAACAATAACATCAATACTACTCTTAATAGATGTGTCAAAATCTTAAAGTGACATATATTAATTAACAGATGAAGTATTAGAAAACACTCAATAGTCATGAGTTGGGTGAGAAAAGTGGAAAAATCTACGAGAAAGTGGTGTTATGAGAAAGTTTACTCAAATAATATCTTAAAATTCAGTCAGATGTAATTCATTGGTTTATGGTTGAATTTGTAGGGAAGACATTTTAAAGCATGTTTAGTTGTAAATCACATTAGCTAGATTGAAATTCGAGAATGTGCGTTATGAGATTTTGTAATGCGTTGTACTTTTGTTGGGGTTCAGTTGGGTTTAACTTAAAATCAAACATTCAGTTAAAAGCAAGCAAATTCAGCTTTGCTCAAAGGAAACTTAAAGTCAAAATTGTCTTGAGTTTTCTAACCTTCACCAATTGATTGAGGTAGATAGATGTTGTGACATGCTTGATGTTCACAATAAACGACACCAACTTCTTCACGGCAGAACTCATCCATGTGGCAGTGGTGGTGTGGTAACGATGATGGTAGCACCTCGTATTCATTGAAAACAAGTTTTTCTTATTTTCTATTTTGATCATATTTTAAAAAAAAATTAAAAATATTTTCTAAATATCACCCAAACATATTTTTACCTTTATTTTTATTTTCTTTGAAATGAAAATTGAAAATGGACAAACCAAATAGGTCCTAAGATGTCATATGTTGTATGTCTATGTTAATACTTATTAAAATAATATGCTTGATGTAAAAGTAATTAAATTTTTATTATTGTGAAGAAACTAATAATTATTAGATACGTAGTTTTAAAGTATATGTGTTTTCCTTGTGAGAAGAATTGAATACTTAAATGTGTTTAGGCCATTTCATTTCATGAAAAGGGATGTGGGGATTGTGCTTCACTCCTTATTTGCAGCTTCTGAGGCACTACTAGAGATAAAAGCAAAAGAAAGAGGTCTTCACAAAGTTAGAGATTCTTTGTTAGCGGCTACATACCAAAGGCTTGGAACCCCATTCCAAATTCCTTATCATTTTCACTTTAAAGATTCACTGTACTAGCTGTATCACAAACTCAATGTTGGTCATGGTTGGCCACAAAGCTTTTAACCTTTGAAAAAAAGTTATGATCAGTTAGCGTTGATTAATTTTTTTTTGGAAAGACAACATTGATTAAAATGAAGCTGAATATAATGTCTATTAGGTTCACACATCATGAAAGGCAATGCATTTAAATTCCACAAAGGGTTTTCTTTTCTGACATTCACCAACTTCAGAATACAAATGAACTAAGAGAAGATTCAAATTACAAGTAGCATTTTGATTGGTTAATTGTTGAATCATGAGCTTGATTGTAGAACCACCATCCATAATAACTTACAAGAAGAAGCTAACCAGAGACCATGCCACAGGATAAATCAACCAAGCAACCCCTGAAAACACAAGGGTCAGAAAAAAATTAACTTTGGCCATAAAAATTTGAAGAACTAAGCTGCAATTGTGTTAAGTCTCACATTGACTAGAAAAATGACTAATGAAGTACTTATCAGTAGAAAGGAATCTTCACCTCTTGAATTAGTTTTTGGGTAGAGTTAGACCTCCCAAATTATAATAACTTGACAAGTAAGATAGAGGGTAATTTCACTTACCATTTCTAAAACCATTGTTATCAGATATGAAGAAACAATCTGTAGTTGTGTTAAACCCATTAGGACAGTTGCAGATAAATGAATTATAAGGTCCACTGTACCCACAGAATCCATTGCTCCTTTCACAAGCAGCACATGAGGGAGGATAATCATTTGTGACACTAAATTTATACTTGAGTGCTATTCCATAGTTCCACTTTTCAGGATCTGACTGCTGATCATTGTAGTTGTAGAATCCTGTGTACGAAGCGCATTGCAGCTTCTGCAGAACCATGTCAAACGAAGGACCAAGGTTAACCGGCGCGTAAACGCAGCACGTGGAGATTGGTAGATTGATAGTACTAATAGGCCTGCAAGAATATAAAAAATCACAAATTGGTGTGCTTTGATCACATTGAAGCTTGGAGTTGCTTCCATCATCATAGCTTCTTGATTTGCATATGGATGATGAGTTCATTGAACAGTCTACGAGAGCAAAGATGGTGCTGTCATCGAATGTGAATGGCGCGTCCCCATCTAAGCCAAAGCCTTTGCTTGGTAGAGTGCAAGAGCAGGTTGACATGGTGGGATCTGAGATGTGTATGAGTTGATTGGTGTAGTCAATTGAGGTAATTGGGTAGGAACCTGTGTGAGTTGTGAAGGTGAGTCTTTGTTCGCTGCAAGTTACATGTGGTTGGAAGCGAGGGTCGCCACAACCGGGGCCACTACCGAATGGGTACTTGAGAGTTTGGCCACAGTTTCTCTGGCAGATTTGAGCAAGGATCAAAGAAGGAAGCAGGAAAAGGAAAATGGAGAGAAGAGGAACTGAAGGAGGATAGCTAAACTCCATTGAGATTCTGAGGGAGGAGATAGAGTAAGAAGAGAAGGGACTAGCTAATAAGTTTGGTGCTAGTACTACTATTTATTGAGTTGTTGAAATCCTCAAGCTGTGAGTAATTCCATTTTTTAGTTGTGGAAATAAAATGAAAGCAATAAGGAACTAGTACTGTTTCTGTTAAAGAAGGATTTTTGGTTTAAACCACAAGTATCCTCCACTGAGACAATCTTGTTCGAGTCGGTTAGGATCTCTATGTGAAACAAAAGAAGGACTTCTTTAATGCTTTTGATGTTAATTCTGTTTCGCTTTTTGTTCTGAATTTTCTTTCACTTGTATTAGATTAATTAAATGATTTGGTTTTTACTAGTCATCATCTCTGTTCTTTATCAGTAGAATACTAGAATGGAGTTTTTCTCTTCTCTACCTTCATCTATAGTGTTGGTTAAATTTAAACTTTAAAATGTAACAAATAGACAAGATGCTGTAACACACATTAAATAATTTCAAATCTTATACTAACATAAATCACTTGATTAGGTAGCCTCTTATTAAGTTTAGATTTCAGTTTATACAAAATTAAATCAGCTTGTATATATGCTTACATACAATTAATAAAAGAAGCAACATATATATACCAACTTTTTCAGTCCCCAAACCAAGGGTTGCCAAACGTTTATGCTTTTGAAGGTTAATGATGAATGCAGACTGGAGAACACTTGCTGCTTATAACAAGCAAAAGGGAATAAAACTATAAGATATGGTTGTTTAGAATAATGTAGTAATGATTACATTTATACTTTTCATCAACTTTTACTCCAATCCCTATGAATTTCTTTGTTATTATTATCCAATTATCATCCACTCCTCAATTACATTGTGCCTTGAGCCATTTTGATTAAAGTTAGTGGAAGGAAGAATATTTAAAACGCAAATCACTTTTAAAGAGAATATATTCATCATCTATAATTCTACTTTTTCACTTTATTTGTTTATTGCACATCTTCCTTTGATTTCACTTCTACCAAACACAATTTAATTATATGAAAATTTCTCATGGAGTGGTGGCACAATTTCAATCTCTAGTATAGTTCACCATGTGAATCTTCTTTACTCTGAACATGCAGATTTTCTATCAACTATATGATAAGTTTTGTTCTAATGAACTAAGTAGTGTATCTTTCAATTGCTCAGATCTAGAACATTAACTGATCAACAAACAAAAAGTCAAAAACATATAATCTGTGCCTGCAATGGAAACAAAGATTAAAAAAAAGAGGGAACATTGTATCTGCAATTAGTAATTAATGTGATTGAGTGCAAGCATGATTCTTCTAAGTTCTAAAGCATGTCAGGGAAAACCTCTTAAATTTGTATTTTTGGTTGAATGAGCTGAACCTATTTATCACAGTATGGTCTGTCGGTTCATAGCAGGCTAGCAAAATCAGAACCATGATTTCATGCGGGGACTTCAAATTCCAAATCCAGTTCCAATCTCCCAATGCATAATCATCTTCAGGTGGAAAACCCGTTATAATAATTTTTCAATCTTAATTTGACATCAAAGCACCAGTGGTCTAGTGGTAGAATAGTACCCTGCCACGGTACAGACCCGGGTTCGATTCCCGGCTGGTGCACTTTTTTTGAAAATTTCTCATTTTCTCACTTATGTGAATCTAACGGAGAAATTAACATCCCTTTAAAAGGGGTTTGTGAAAGTATGTTATTGGCACTTTTTCGAAATAATTTTTTTTATCTTTTCTTTCAAAACATTTTTTCATTTCAGAAATCCAAGATGTAATTAACTTTTTTTCTCATTTATACCTTCATATCAATTTTAAAAAATTAAAACTTTGAATATAACATTCAAGTACAAAAGTTATAACGTCAAAAAAAAAATACAAAAGTATAGAAAGAAAAAAGGAGATACTACTAAAGATTTTTTTTCATGAATTCTACTTAAATCCTTAACTTTTAATCATAGTAAAACATTTTTATGAGATCTGATACTAATATCGTTCAATAACTAGCATAGTCAAATGATGAATTGACAATAAGTTGTTTGTTTGTATAATAACATGGAAATATATAAAATGATAGAGATACAAAACGGATGATAAGTTTTATGAGATTATACTAGATTGTTTGAGTTTTTTGCATTCTAGTTATTTAAATACAAATGAAGTCTAAGCATATAGATCATCTACATCGGTTCAACCATACTTCATGCATTCCTTACATGAGTGCTATCTATTCCTAAATATGAATTCCTCACATAATTAACAAACATCATTATCTTAAAGTTTATGTTTTCTATGACTAACAAATCTTAATTTATTCCTAGACATTAGGTTTATTAGATTACCAACTCTATTTGGGACTCAAAATAATTCGAATCTATGAAAATATCATAGGTGATCAATCTAAAACATAACATAAAGAATAAGAGAAAATCGTTGAATCATAATCAAAGGAACATGCTTTTGTATTAATAGAATCACATAGAATACATAAGTATCAAAATAACTACATCTAACTCAACAAAAGAGAGATTAGCTATCCATTTATATGGAAAGTTACAAATAAATAAAGATGGAGGACTAGAAGAACAGAAACTTCATGATGTCTCATCGCAAAATCCGACCTCTAGAGCTTCTTCTATAGTCTCCCAAGCATCTCTATTGTTTCTCTATATTTAGGTTTTACTAAAAATTAACGCGAAATAGCATCGGCTAAATACCGACATGAAATGACCAAAAACTTGTGCAAAAACCGATTTAGAGTCGACATTGTGCGGGCATTATAAGGCTCAAAACTAATCCTTAAATTGGCTAGAAGACCGACTTTGAATATTAGTATCGTCTAGGCTAACTCAAACCCGACGCAACTTGTTAGAGAAACATACCGACCCTAATTGTGTCCCATTTAGCGTCGGTCGTATAGATCGACTCTAGAACTACCACAATAACAACGGTTTCGACGCTAATAAGGAAATTTTAAAAAATATAAATAATGGTAGCTTAGTGAATTAGATGAATCAATCGTTTCGGTAAGTTTCTTAATTTCATCAGTGAAACTGTACAAGGGATCATTATTTCATATGTGAGTTATGATTCATAATAAGACTTTCATGGACAGATTGTCTTTACTGCTATGTTTGGTTAGGTGGAAGGAAAGGAGAAGGAAAAAAAAAAAACACGGAAACCGATAAATGAATTTAGACTAGCCCGGTTTTATTTCCTTCCCCCTTTCCTTCCACCCAACCAAACAAAACCGTAACAAGCTGCCGGTCCCGCTTGGATTTATTATTGTCTCCATCAGAGTGACAATCACCGCTTCATGTATTAAAAATAACAGTTGTGTCAAAGCAACATCAATCTTGAATTGACCTCGGATGCTGCATACCACAAATCCATTATCCCAACTTTCTTTCCTTCCATTTATAAACTTTCATTGGTAACCCAACAAAACAAACTAAGGAAAAGGGTTGCTCTGTCTTTCACAATGGCGGCTAGCAATGAATTGAAGCTTTTGAGTGGTTGGTTCAGTCCCTTTGCAATGAGGGTTAGAATTGCCCTTAACCTCAAAGGTTTGGATTACGAGGTTCTTGAGGAGACTTTGAATCCAAAAAGTGATCTGCTTCTTCAGTCCAATCCTGTGCACAAGAAAATCCCAGTTCTCATCCATAAAGATAAGCCCATATGTGAATCTGCAATCATAGTTGAGTATATTGATGAGGTTTGGAACGATGGTCCCTCTATTCTTCCTTCTGATGCTTATGAACGAGCCAATGCTCGATTTTGGGGTGCCTACATCGATGACAAGGTATATTCATTTATATTTCTTCAATTGATAATTCTATTACAATTGATTTTAATCCAAAATTAATTCTCAACAAAATTTACCTAAGTAGCATTTGATTATCTAAATTGATTACCGCTTTGTTGCACGAATACTCCTCTCAGATGGAGTGTCTCTTCATTAACACTCACACTCATTAGAATGACATTTGTACTTCCTAAGATGTTAGACTATTTTTGGCAGTGTATGAAAAAAAAATCTTCAGGTCGAACACTTGTAGGCTTGTAGCCCACATCCCTTATTTTACTAGACAATCAGTACTTTTCTTTATTCAAATAATAAAATATTTTTTATATCTTAAATTAACTGTGACATATAGCAGAAGATTAATTTGCTTCACTTGATAACTAGATATAAAACTCGTGCGTTACACGGGTATATATTGTTTTTAGAATATTTATCAACATTATATAAAAATTATGATAGTTTAAATAAAAATAAGAAATAGATATTAAATATTTTTTACTTATAAATTATAATAAAATAAAATAATTGTGTTAAAACATTTTATAATGAGTATTAGAGTTTTCTTTGTGTAAATAATTAATACTATTCAAATTTAATAATTAGCATTGAAATGATTTTAACAATTTAGAAATATATATATTTAATCATACAATAAATTATGAAGTGAATTTAAAATATTTTAAATTAATTAATAAGTTTTAATATCACCAAATAAATGATAAGAACATTTTCTTATGCGTTTTATCAACAATTAATTAACTTTAACTTTGATAATTACAATAAGTTATAGTTTTAATAGTCGAAAATATTATTTAGTAAATTTTTTTCTCCGTTATGCTTCTTTAAGTTGATCTTTTTTACTAATATATAATAGATCAAAAATTATATTTTAATAAACTTCTTTAAAAAATACACACACGTCATACTTAATAATGTTAATTTAAAAAAATTATAAATTATTTATTAATAAATTATAGCGGCATTTTTGAATTTTAAAACTATTTTTCTAAATTTTTTATTAATAAAATTAATTAATTTTAAGTATATATAAATAAAGTTTTCCATATAAAAATTTTATTTAATAAAATGCTATTCTAAAAATATCATCTTGTGTATACTCTATACACTTTTAATGTATATAAAATATTATTCTAAATGACTTAAATAATTATACTATATAAATTTTTTATGTATGTAAATTTATTTTATAAAATAAAACAAAACAACATTATAGTCAATATTAAACAACACATGTAACTATTAAAAATAATTCTAAGTATATCTTTACGGAAATAATTTAATCATTTACTAATTATGATATTTCATATATTTATTTTATATAAAATATATTACTCTATATAAATTTAATTATTTTCTCAACTTGAGGTCAATAATTAATATTTTAACTACATATAGAAATTTATTTTAGCTTTTAATTAAATGTATAGGAAATGAAGATAAATAAGTTTATAAATATATTATTTAATGTTGGTAGTTTAATAGTTTTTGACATTACAATTTATTCAGTTTTAATTTTATTATTTAATATATTTATTGCAAATGAAATTATTTATTTTTAATGTATTTTAATATAGAGGTAGGAATTACTTGATGTATATAATGCAAAAAAGCTCAAATCTCCTTTACATATATATATATATATAGATATAGATATAGATAGTGAGATTCTTTGGCATTTGATGAACCAAAGCTAGAGTTTTTTTTTTTTAAATGATGATTAAGAATGGGGTGGAAGTCGTTAGAGTTAGATAGATTATCTCTTTCTTTTTTTTTAAGAAAATGCTTACTTTGTCAAATGAGACTCATAAATACTCATTCCGACCTCTATTATAAGTCACTTTTTTTGAGTTTTTCTTGTTCCATAATATAAGTCATTTTACATTATCTATGAAGCATTAATTATATTTTTCCATGTTTACTCTCATATTTAATACTCCACATTCAAAGAATTTTTATGGTTCCCAAAATTTTGCTTGATTTTCAAGACCCTAGTTTAAAGGTAGTGGAATATTAATATAGAGATAGAATTTCATATGAGGGTGATTTTGGAAAGTTTTTTAAAAAACTACAAATTTATTGCTCTTAACTAATTTTAACAATTTTTCTTAATCTTAGAGAATTGGTTAAAAGTGACTTATAATAAGGGACGGAGGAAGTATTTTTTTAAGCTAACCCGTGTACTGCTTTTGGATGTTAGCGTTCTTTTTAGATGTTAGGCATTAGACATTAGTCGTGTCAGTGTATTGTATGTGCTTCATTGAAAAAAAAATACAAGATCCAAATAGGCTATTACTCCTTTTGGTTTTGATTGTTCATTTCATTGTTTTCCAACTGGGGGAGTAGTGGTTTCTATCCATGCGAGATATGCTAGGTGCTCAAGATGATGAGGCAAAAGAGCCCCTTTTTGCGCAAATGGAAGAAGTGCTTGGGAGACTGGAAGATGTGTTCAACAAGTGCAGTGAAGGAAAGGCCTTTTTTGGAGGGGAAACTATTGGATTCATTGATATTGCTTTTGGGTGCTATTTGACCTGGTTGAGTGTGACTGAGGAGATGACTGGGAGGAAGGTGTTTGATGAAGCAAAGTTCCCTGCTTTGGTGAAATGGGCTGCAACTTTTGCTGCTGATCCTGCTGTAAAGGGAGTTCTACCAGAGACTGAAAAGCTTATTGGGTTTGCCAAGTTTCTCCAGCAAAAAATGGCTGCTGCTGCAGCTGCTCCAAAGTAGATGGAATTAAATTAAGAGATGAAATTGTTATAAACTAGACTTATTCCCCACAATAATGTCTTGTGCTTTTGGATAGTGATGTTTAAAACAAATTTAGTGTATTTATTTGCACTGGTTTGCTTAAATTGAGTCAATTCGAAATAATTAGATGGACTTGTAAAATGCTTGAAATACTTTTTTTTATCCTATGAATCAAAAGTTTGGATGAGTTCAACTTCAATCACAATTACAGACTAGTACATACTTAGACTAGTACGTACTTCTGGGATTATACGGCACTTACAATGGTACAAATTAGAATTAGCTTTGGTCACCATTTTTCATGTCACATTAGCTCATTTGCTTAGAAATAGTTACGAATTTTGTATTTTAATTAAATGCAAAATTTCCATTCTAGCAATTTAAATAAAGATAAAACTTAGGTATAGAAGTACTTACAAATTATCCACAAACACAATTCTTACATCAATACGAAGAATTAAATACACATTTTTTAGGGAAAGTGATATGTCTTTCCTTACCAACCAAGCCAATGTGTTAACTCTTTAAACAAATAGTGGAACAAGGTGAATATGATGAACATATAGTTTTTCTAGAGTTTTAAATTTCTAGGTTTAAGGATTTGAGTTATGGAGAAAGCGGAAGAAAGTGGAAGAGGAAGAAGATGAAGGTGGAAGAACATGGATAAAAATTGATTAAAATATTTTTCAAGAGACTAGAATTGATGTGAAAAAGTCTACGTGGTCATCATCAGCTAACTAGGTTTGCCACTAGACCATTGACTGGTCAAAATTGATCAAAAATGACTTAATTTGATTAAAAAAAATTCTAAAGATCCCATTTGATGAAAAAAAAAATTAGAGACTCAATTTAATTCCGTTTACAATTTTAAGGACCAAAATGTTATTTAAGCCTAAATTTTATAAACCCACACTATTTTCTCCCTTTTCAGTTTTCACACAAGAATGTGTGTTCTTAAGAAATCCTCTTATTGTTAAGCTGTTTATTTCAGTAGTGAAAGCGACAAAAACCAGACAGCGAGTTCTTACTAGATTTGGGTGTTAGCTTCCGTTCCTATTTGATACACCCAGAAACCATGCCGGCTGATTCCATGGTTCTTCTTCCAACTTCCCATCCAGGTTCTTCTTTGTTGCTGTCATTTGTTTTATCATTTTTTTTATTTGCCTAGTTAGCTATCCTAGTTATTTATGATCTTCACTTTCAGAATTTTGATAGATAGAGCAAAACAATGGAAGAAGAAGGAAAAGTAGGTACTGTCAAATTGGACAGTTGTGGATACGAGATTATAACTTCATCTCAAGCATGTCTTTCAGCAATCAACTCCTACTACCATCAGGTACCAATACCATCATCATTGATCATCTCTCTCTGTTTCTGTGTTGTTTTTTCTTGGTCTTTGTTCAAAAGTCAAAATCCTTTGATTTTCTCTAATGGGATTTCTCTCTTTTATCAATGAAGGTCCTCATCTATGGCAGAAAGAGGTCTGTGATTCTTGAAGCAGTGGGTCATGATCAAAATTGTGTCTTGGCCAACACTCTAGCTGCCCATTTTGTTTACTCTCCTGCTTCTTCTCGAGCTCGCCCTTATCTTGATGCTGCTAATTCCTTCCTGGTAACCCTTCTTTTGTGCTTCCTGCAAATTTGATTTTTTTTGTACTGCCAACCAAAAACTGAAAGAAAAAAGGAAACTTTTCTTATGCCTGATTAGAAAATTGTTTTTACAGGAACATGCTACTTTATATGAGAAACTAGTTTTCGATACGATCAGTTATTTGGTATCCGAAGATAGGGACGATGATGTAGCTATTCAATTGCATTCTAAGGTGAGTCACTCTCACTAGGGGTCCCTTGAATGTTATACAGCAAACAAACACTCATTTTTGTTCTACATTACTATGTGTCATTAGTTTGAGGACCACTTTGATGCAAAAGATGACATTGAGAAATCAAGTTGATGTTAAGATTTTGCACTCAAAGGAACATTTTACTGGAGGGTTTAACTGATGCTACTTGTATCTTTAGGACCACAATGGGTATTTTATCTTTCACAATGGGTCTTATGTGATGGTCATTAATGTGTTATGTGTGAATTGCTTAAACTGGAATTTTGTGGGAAATAGACGAGCATTACAATTGAATGACGTTCCTGCTCACACCTAACTACTACCTACCTTGAGAGGGTGGTGTGAAATGCATGATCACTTTGGAGAGCTTCAAATTGGTTGATAAGAGTGTAGGAAGAGTGCAGGACATGTCTTTCATAGGGAGTGAGGGTTTGATAGTTGGTCACATGAATGTCATTTGGCTCAAGTGTAGTCTACTGGCTCATGGTAGTAGTTTCATTACATAAAGGCTCCAAAAATGGAGTAAGCTTTCATCTTGGCAACTCTTGCATTCTTGGGACCAGAGTGAAAACACCCACAAGAGAGAAGATGCAAACAGTTCCAGTCCACTTGCTCACATTGTTGGCGGCTTCAGCATTGTTTTCAGTCTGATCCCAAAGAAGGCAAGAGTTGCCAAGATATGGAACTTGTGCTGTCTTTCAGGTCATCTTTGTAAAGTAACGCCTTAATTTCTCTCTGAATGATGGACTACCCCCCCACCCTATGCATTAAGAGAGAAATCTACAAACAAAAGCTTTATATGAATCTCAAGTTTTTCTTGCATCTTTTAAATGTTATCCACCTATTGAATCCTCTTATTCCTTTAACATTATTTGGCATGTTTGAATCTTTCATACAAATGTTGTAGTTGGTTCATGTCAATATGTCATAGTTTTTTTTTACCATACTATCCCCACCTAGTAGGTGAGAGATTGATAGGATATTGTCTCTAGTACTAAAGACAGAAGTCCCTCTCAAACTCCAAAATCACTTACTTGAGGGATCTAGCCCTTTCTACTTGAACCAAAAACAAATTAGTGGTTCATGCTATGGAGGCAATGCCAAAAATGATTCCTGAAACTGAAATTCATACAAATTTTAGATGTATCATGTAATAACTGCTGAATATTCTGGTACCAACTGCATGACTCGTATATTACATAATGGGAAAGAGTCCAAAACCAAAATGCATTAGGTGAAGGATAAATAAATTTAATGTTGGCTTTTGCAAATTTGATGTTTTAATAGGACATTTTAATTCTTTGGAATTCATATCTATAGGAATTGAATTTTGAAAGTTTACTTCAGAAAGCTCCATCTGAAGTGGGGAGGGTACAGGATACTGCATACTGCTCTCTTTTTTGCCAACTCTTGTTGCCTGCTTTATGCTTTGAGATTCAACTGTAATTTACTCAAATTCTCATGATTCATGTGACCGGTTTGCATTTTGAAGCTTCTAGAAGAGTTCCCAAGAGATCTGGTTTCTCTAAAGAGAGCACAAGTCTTGTGCTTCTACATGGGTCGGCCTGATCTTTCTTTATCCCTTGTTCATCAGGTTCCTTTTTCAATTACGTTTCATTTCTGCTATAATTTGTTTATGCAACTAAATGTGAACTTTGCCTATTAAGTATACGATTTTACTGGTAAAAAACTTTTGTATCTTGTATATTGTTCGAAGTTGTGACTTGTGCAAAGGTTAATGTATAATTTATATTCCTTATATAAATGGAGGACTAGAAAATTTGCATCTCTGAATCCTATTCAATTGGAGTATAGAAAAGTTGATGTTACTAAGAATGTGCTTCTGTGATGCAATTGGGAATTGGGATTATTTTGCTGCCTAAATTTGTATTTTCCTCAGCAATGGTAATATGTAATCAACCTAAATTCTTAACCCAAAATTCTCGAATGATTTAACAGTTAATGTGTTATTTTTAGTATTTTTTTATTGAACATTTATTTATCCTTCACATATTTAAGATGTTCCAAACACTAGAATCAGCAACAATGTATTGTGCTTATTTATAATCTTACTCTTAAGTTCGAGTACCTTTATTCTTTTAAGTTTTACAGGTTCTACCTCAAAATGAAGGACAAAATTACATATATGGCATGCTTGCTTTTCCTTTGTTGGAGCTTGGACAAATGAAAGATGCTGAGAAAGCTGCCCAAAGGGGATTTGAAATCAACAAGCAAGATATCTGGTCACACCATGGAGTAAGTCAATGAATTTGTTAAATATTGGAATACTCACTCTTCCTTTAAAGTTTAAAGTAGTACTTATGTAATGCAATCTTTTAAGATGTTTTCTTAACTAATAAGATTTCAATTTTTGAATAAACTTCCACCTGTTCTTCTCGTTAATTTTGCAGTATAAATTTAATGTCTTTGAAGTTCCCTGTATTTCATGAGTCAAAAAATGGAAAGAAGCAACGGGGTCGGACAAAGATCAATCAATTAACCATTGATAAGGGGATTGACTCAAGCTTTATTTTCAGACCTTAAAATTTATGAACATAGATAACTATCAGAAATATGCAGTAACAAGAACTTTTCAGAAATTATAACCTAAATAATTAGTGTAATAATTGAATTTTGTTCTGCAGTTATGTCATGTTCTTCAGTATGAGTGCCGTTTTAAAGAAGCTATTCAATTCATGGAAGAATGTTCATCATCATGGAGCTCTTCTTCATCTTTTATGTAAGCATTTGAGTCATTTGACCATCACTTTGTATCACGCTCTATTAGACAGCTAGAGAATTTCCATTCTTTCAGGTTGACACACAATTGGTGGCATGTAGCTCTTTGTTACTTAGAAGGTAATGCTCCATTGCAAAGAGTGCTCGAGATATATGACAATTATATATGGAAGGAGCTAGACAAAACTGATACTGGGTCTGCAGAAGTACGTGATTAGATAAACTTTGTTTCTACTAATAGTTACTAAATACCTTACCTTTGTCATGCTCATGCATTCTAACCTACCCTGAATATAGGTTTACTTAAATGCTGTGGCTCTGCTTTTGCGGCTATGTGTACGTGATGAACTGGACATGCTTGGTGATCGTCTCAAGATTCTTGCAGAGTGTCTAACTGATCAAGTAAGTTAAGATACACACATGTTATATGCATAAAGGTCAAAGGATATGGTGATATGGTGATTTGGTATGTTGCTTAGATTTGCAAGTGGAAATATCAAGTTCTAAACTCTGCTACACTTTGGTTAGAGTTGAAACTATTTACTACCTTTTCCAATGTCTATTGGAGTTCGAATATAATACTGTAAAATGTAATTTTCATGTTTCTTAATGATGATTTTGATGTAGCTTCTGTATACTGCTTTATGTATCAGGGAAAAACTAAACTCTTTTCACAGTTTACAGATATATTTGGTAATTGATATTCATAATTCATGCATGTATGCTCTGTTCAGGCAAACTGGTATATGGAGTGGCACCTTGATGTATTGACAGTGTGGGCTTTGGCAAAGACTGGAGAAATTTACAAAGCAGAAGATCTTTTAAAAGGCTTAAGAGACAGGTGGGAGTGTAATATTTTGCAGAATTATTTCAGGTACAAAAGGGCATGGACCATAATTTCATGTTATCGTGCTGTAGGGTTTCGAGGATGACTAAAAAGAAGCAACAATTAATGCAAAAAGGAATGAAGGTATGATTTATTTAGAATGTATCAATTAGCTATGTTCAGATTCAGATGGACTGATATTTTTTATTTTTCTTTGTTAAAATGCATCCCTCCATTTTGTGTTTTACCTTAGCTTGCGGAAGCACTTTATGCATATGGAAGAGGAAATGACAAGCATGGAGTGGAGTTACTTGGTCCAGATTTTGACGCGAATGACTATAAGGTTTGTATTAATCATACCTTTTGTGTATTGTTGTGCTTATTTTGAAGTCTATGACATGAATGACTCTGCTGTGAAGATCATTGGGGCATCAGATGAGCAAGTGGATGTATTCAACGATGTTTGGTATAACATGTTGCTAAATAGTGGAGAAGCTGAGAATGGTAAAATCTCAAACTCATCTTCAATTTTAAAATCCATTAGTTAGCTACTCATCTTTACTTAATTTCTGAATTTTTACACAGCAATTGAAGTGATTGAAAAGCGAATCAAGAAGCGAGAAGGCATCCCATACACGTGGCGTTTGCTGGTACATCTCACCTTGCCCTTGCACCTTTTAATTTTGGTTTCAGATAAAGATACATAGGATCTGCACTAGCAGAAACTCAGTAGTGTTGTTTCTGCTTCAATTTTTTTAGGAGAGGGGATACAAACTAGCAAACAGGCCAGAAGCTGGAATCGCAAGCAAGCAGGCCAAGGCTTTGGAAAGTGCTTATTTTGATTAGAGAAATGATCCGGTTCACCTTGTATGTACATGTTATCAACACAATAAAAGAAGTAGCATATAAAATAAATGTAACGCGAATGAACAGAAATAAATGTAACTTCATCACAATGAGGCTTAAGTTTGTGATGAAAGGAATGTTTTGTGTTCACAGTCGTGGACACTTTCAAAACTTGCGTGCAATTTGAACTCTGCAAATTTTTATATTGACTTTTGACTGATAAAGCTAGGGAGGGAAGAAACAAGCATTGTGGAGAAAACGATAGTGGGTCACGGAGTCTTCAGCTGTCTAATTTGGAATCGCTAATCACGGGAAGCAAACAAAGAAGTCAATTTTTGTAGCTCCAAGTCATCGTCAAAAAGCTTATTATTAGACTTATTAGCCAACTTGACAACTAGAAATTCCAGTTCACATTTTCATGGAAGTATCCCTAACAGCAACTGCTTTTAACTATAAAATTAAAAGCTATGCCAATCAACCTCACATTATTGGCCTAATACCGCGCATTTCTACTAACCTTTCCCTTCGCCTAGAGAGAAGAACAAAAACTTCAAACTAACTAAGTACAAGCAAGAACACATGGTGGACTCCACAAACCCTTATCATGTAACACACAGGTCGATAAAGACTACAGAGATTCCAAAGAAAAAGCAAAATTGATCCTATAATTGAAAAAGGAAAATGTAATACAGTAATTCACAAAGTAGTTATACAAATATTTACGATGATAGATATTCAAGGTACAAGAATCAGAAGCCCAGTATAGAAGTGTGAATGGTACCACTGACATTGTTTTCCATTGATAACCTACCCGTACTGGTACGGCATCACTGACATATTTTTCACCCTCACGTTACGTAACAAAACCCTCGTGCGTGTGTGTCCCACGTGGTAAAGTAGTATAGTAACAATTTCAAAAAGAAAAAGTAACACATCATCATAGATTCATAGTTTAGTTTTGTTCTGGTTCAGTGGGGTCAACGTTACCTTCCGACAAAACTGAGACCCAAGAGAGTCAAAGTCTACATGTGCGGACCACGCCCCACATCTCCTCAGCCCTTAGCCACGTCATCTCCGCCGTCGCAACTCGCTGACGACCTTGACCCTCCTCCTCCGCGAGCCTTGCTCCGAACCCGCTTCAGCTCCTCCACCACCTCCTTGGAATCAGGCCGGTCATCCTTATCCGGCAAGACACATCTGAACGCCAGCTCCGCCACGGAGGCCACAGAATCAAAAGCGGAGGCGCCGTCGCGGTCCAGTTTCAGAACCGGGTCGAGAACCTGCCGGAGCTGCCCGGTGTGGATTCTTGACACTACCATATCAGCGAGCGCCATTTCGCGCCTGTCCCTGGTTTGATCCACCGCCCTGAGCCCTGAGATGAGCTCTAACAACACCACCCCGAAGCTGTACACGTCGCTCTTCTCGGTTAACCGGAAAGACCGATGGTAATCCGGGTCTAAATACCCGGGTGTACCTTGCGGCCCGGTCCAAACAAACCCGCCGGAACACGTCGTCGTATTGTCATGCTGCTTCAACGCCAGCAATCTCGAGAGTCCGAAGTCACCCACCTTGATTCTCATGTCCGATTCAACGAAGATGTTGGAGGAAGTGATGTCTCTATGCACTATCGGCGGCACCACCGAGAAATGAAGGTACTCCATCGCCAGAGCGGTTTGCAGAGCAATGTCAAGCCTCGTCTGCCACGTCAGCGGCGACCCTCTTCTCCGGCCGTGGAGGTGATCCGCTAGTGTCCCGTTCGGGACGTAATCGTAGACAAGGAGAAGCCCTCTGGGATCGCTGCAGTAGCCATGGAGCTTCACGAGGTTGGGATGGTCGATGGAGGAGAGGATTAAGATCTCGTTGCAGAAGGATTTGGTGGAGAACGCCGCCGGGTGGTGCTGCCGGTGGAGGTGCTTCACCGCAGCTAGCCTCCCGTCGAAGAGGTGGCCTAGGTAGACAGAGCCGAACCCGCCGTCGCCGATCTTCCGCTTGGGGTCGAAGTGGTTGGTTGAAGTATCCAGCTCATCGTAGGTGAACACCGGAGGGAGGAGGCTAGCGGAACGGTGGTTGTGGAGGAAGATTGTAGTCGGGTCTTCCTCTGTTTCCGGTGACGGTTTCAAGCTCCGGGAACGGAGAATGGTGATGGCGACGAGGGTAAGAAGCAGCAGGGACGTGAATGCGATGACGAGGCAGAGAACTGTTCTCCGATTAGGCTTCCCCACGTTCTGAATCCACGGCTGCGAGAGCGACGATTTGGAGCCGAAACAGAGGAAGTGCTTATCCGGGTCTGATGAATTGAACCCGCAGAATCCACCATTGATTCGGCATTCTCTGCAGCTTGAGAAGTAAGGGTCCTGCGATTCGTCCCACTCGACTTCAATCCCGTCTTCGAGGAGCATCTTGTTGAGGTAACCCAGAACATCGCTCTGGCAAGTTCCAGAGTCAGAAGCAGAGTGGTGTGTGGATCTACAATCTGGAAGAATCTCACCCGGGCTTTTGATAACTTTACATTCCCAGGGGCAGTGGCTGCAGTTTGGAAGCGTTGGAGGGGAGCATGGTTGGAGGAAGGAGAGGCGGGAACACGAAGCGTCAGAGACTGTGAAAGGGGAGTGAGAAAGATTGATGGGTTTGTTGGGGATTGAAAGGAAGTGAGAAGAAGGGCAAGTGTTGTTGGAGTGGTGTGGGGAGAGGAAAAGAGAGGAAGAGTTGTAAGAGAGGATGGAGAAAGTGAGGTTGTTAATGGAGATGTGAGAGTGAGGGGAGGAGCAGTTTATGTGGAAAGAAGGGTGGCCGCAGCCAGGTGAAGTGGAGAATGGGTAAGGAAGGTGGTGAGGGAATGGTGGGCATGGGTGAGTAATGGAAGAGCAAGTGTCAGTATGCGTGTGAGTAGAGTTGGAAGTGGGGAAAAAGAGTAGCAGAATGAAGGAGAGAATGGTGGGGAAGGTAGAGGGGTTAGTCATGGAAGAAAGGAAGTAGTGAGTGGAGGAGTGTCATGAATAGAGATTGGTGAGATGGGATCTGGTTTTGAATGGAAGAAGAGGAGGGACAGGGTAGTGTAGTAGTGCGTGTGAGAGGGAGGTATTGGAATTGGAGAAGAGTGGTGAGTGAGTGATTTGATGAGTGAAAGAGAAAGTGAGAAAAAGAGGGTCACGTGTGCCAGTGGCAGAAAAGACAAAGAGTGTGTGGAAAATTGCGCAGAGGGGACCATATACAAGATTTATTGCAGTTCTGGTGCTCATATTTGCTTCTATTTTGCGCGGAAATGACCTTTGAAAAGATTGACTTGGTTTGGCTGTGTGGTGTGGTGTGTGAAAGTGAATGAATCCATCGTAATTCCCTAACCAGATTTTATTTAGTTAACAAGAATGATATATACACACCTCCTTTTTTATACACTTTATTTCCACATATTTTTATTTCTATCTCTCTCCTTTTATCATTTATCACATCTTATACTTTCTCTTTTTTACTTTTTCTTTTCTTCCTATCTCTCTCCTCCTCCACCTCATTCCACCTCATTTTGAGGTGTGAATAAATAATTATTCTTTAGTTAAGGGCTCTATATGCACACTGTCTCTCGCAGCTTCACATGTAAAAAGTTTTGTGGACACCAATTTTCATGTACACTCAGATATGGATAATGGGCTGAATGGGCAATCTGGATTGGAACGCTGAGTTCGGGCCCATTATGAATGTGTGGGGTTAAGACTTAAGAGACTTGAGTTTGTTCTCTTATTTGTTTTTTTTTTCTTTTTTTAAGCAAATATTAGTTGACAAAAAAAAAAGCAAATATTAGTTGTTGATTGTTAGAAAATTAGTTTCTTCGTCAGGATTTGAACCATGACCCTTCACCCAGCAAATCTCTTTATTCTCCTTAGCTCACCAAGTAAGCTAACTCTTCCTCCTTTTAGAAGAGAGGTAAATAAATAAGAGAGAAGATGAGTATAAATAATTGATAAATAAAGTAGAATTTCGGGGATGTCTAAATGACCCATGATAAAACTTGGGTTAAATAACCCATCATCCAATCAGATTGGAGATAAGTGAGGTGAAATTTCTATATTTTATTTATTAATTTATTTCCAACTCATTTATCTCTAATGTGATTGGATGATGGATTATTTAACCCAAACTTTATCATAGGTCATTTAGACAACCCTTAGAATTTCATGTTCTTTGACATGAGGGAGATAGAAGAGATTAAAAAATTACTTTTTTCACATAATATTTTTTCAATTTTATATTAAAAAACAAATAATGGCACTTAAAAGATAGTTTATAGCGGCGTAGGAACACTAGAAATAGTGTTAGAAATTAAAAATTAAAAATAAAAGCTTCGCGTCACCCCTTTCTCCTTAATTTAATTTGGGGATCCAAAAAATTGTAGGGCTCACTCATTCTTCTCTCTTCTCCTCTCTCGTCTACCAAACAAGAGTGAAACATTCACTCTTCTCTAACTCTCTCTTCACAAAACCACTTCTACCAAACATATTGTTAGAGCGGGCGTCGCCGTTTCACAATGGGCGACATGTAATTAATCGACAACATCATTTTGCAAGGTAATGTGGTCTAGTAGTGTAGGCAAATTGTTCATTTCCCCTCATTCAGGGTTCTCTCCATTGAACTCCGAGAGCTGGAGACTTGAATGTGTTTGTGGGTAATAAGATGGGACATTGTGGCAGTAATAAGGTGATGTATTGGTGCGAGATGGGGGACTGTAGAAGATGGATTGAGGATCACGTTTTGCTGAAAGGATGGATGATAATACATCATAGCTGAACACCATGATGCAATGGAAGGAAGAGATCAATGATAGGAAGTTGATTCATATCAAGGAAGAACATTAGAAACCTAAAATCTAAACTAACAAAAAGATAGAAAAGAAAGACTTGATCCATTTTCTTGTTATATCCATTAATCTCAAAGAAATACAATTTATAGCTTCTTAAAATAAAAAGCCCTACATGTGGCATCATCTCACTTCTAGGAATATACTAGTACTGGAATATAAAAAGAACTAAAACATATAAATAAAGTGACTAAACACAAGTTATCCATCTACTTGGCTTAGTAGATCTAGCTGAAGAGAGTCCAATAACTTGGTAGCTATCAACTATCAAGCACCCCTTTAGAAATCAACACATAGCCACATGAGCAAAAGCCGTTATGCAATGAGTTAGGGATTTATTTGTATATAGGGAGACCTCGTCAAAAGAGACTTCATATCCACTTTAATACACATACTCTGTACGTACGCGTTGAATTCTCCTTAGGTTTCAAACTTAGTATTTCTTACGTATACTACGAGGCCTCGGTAAAACTTTTTCTGGTTCTGACCCTGAATGCAGCTACTTGTATATCAGACGGTCCCTTTTCATACCCTCTGTCGCCTTCACAGAAATTTTCTTCACATTTTAAAAAATATTTCTTCAGACTTTCATTTTCAACACGCAACAATAATAACATTTATTCGTCTCAACCGTTTGTATTACCTGGAACTTTCTCCGTCAAACCTATCTATTTGATTCTTTCTAGTACTCTTCTTATATCAAACAGTCCAGAAGGGGTTTCGTTCTAATCTTTTTCTGCTGTCGTGATTTAAATCATATCCATCTAATAAGAAATACAAATATCACTACCACTTTCAAACAAGTTAAGCCCCAACATGATTAACCTTTTCATTAACCTTTCCATTGTGACGAAAAAGTATTTACGTACAAGATCATCATATATATACCAACTTCCCGAATAATAATAATAATAAAATTGCATGGCCGTATTACACACCATAATATTTGATTATATATTTGAACTATTTGTGCCGTGTTGAACATAAGAAAGAAAAATAAAATCTGTCGCCCATTTTTCTTCTAACTTTTTTGAAAATAAAAATTTTAAATGACTTGCGAATATAAATACCGTGTCATACCATCCACATTACATAGTCATAGTCCCTTGACTATTGAATATTGTCATTGATAACTCAGTAACTAGCTAGGCAGAGCCCAGAGGTTCCACGTAGTTGCAGCCCCAATCCCTTGTAGTTTCACGCCTTTGAATATTCTAGAGGCCTATGTGCAGGTATGTATACAAGAAATATTTTTTATAATACATTTCTTTTTCTTTTCATTGTATTAAATTTATTTATTAGGGTATCAACAATGAAGTTTTCACAATATAAGTAATACTATATATATATATATAACTAATAAATTTTTGAAATAATCATCATTCATTTGTTAAAAAGTTAGGTCTTAACAACTTTTATTGTAAAAAATTCTTACTATGTAGATGTTATAAAAACACCAATTATTAGAAAAGACATATCAAATGAAAATATAATTTGTTTTTTTAGTTTCAACTTAGAATTAACTTTTGACAAGTTATTAGTGGAGGACGCGAAGAGGAGAAGTTAGAGAAAGAGAATATTAACTTTATGATTTAAGTAATACTATATCTATATCTATATTTTAAGTCTCGAATAATAGCTTAAGTGGTAAGATGTATGAGATATGTGAGTTATTGGGGTAGGTAGAAAAATTAATCCCATCTTTCTAATGTATCAAAAGAAATAATTTAAATTTAAATATATAGGAGAGTTTTTTTTGTCACGAAAGAAATCAGATATATAGGAGATTTAATTGTAAATAAGATAACTTTTTTCTTTCTTAAAATTACATCTTTTATAATTGTAAATTAAAGATAAATATCAACAAGAAATTTGATTGACTTTTTATCTGATTAAGATAAAATTTATCATTCCACTCTTGAAATTGACATTGAAAGATAAATTTAATCAATCAATTATTTACTTTAAATTTACATTTTATTTTGAAAACAATAAAATTGTAGCAATTGAGAGGCAATATTAAAATTTAAAATCTATAAAAGTATTTGAGAGGCCAAACGAAGAGTTATGAGAGGATATCTGTAATTTTTTTGGGGTCAAACTAAAAAAAAACTCGTATTTATAAAAATATATATGAAAATTAAAATTCTTGGGGCAGCCCATAACAATCCTTTAGATCGACATTTTTTTTTACAGGAATCCTTTAGATCGACATGATCACATGACTCATGTAAAACAAATTAATAAAATTATAAATATCATATCACGCCTTTGATTATTTTAAAATACTTAAGTTAGAGTTGAATTCTTGCTCTCCTATGTGTCCTTTTTTTTTTGAAAGTCTCTCTGTCCCTTTTTTTTTTGGTACATTGAAAAATACTCCTGTGTCCTTGAAATAAAATAAAATATATCAAGTATTTTTGACAGCAAAAGATATTTTATTGGATATATCAAGTTGAGTTGCCTAAATGACCCATGATAAAGTTTGAGTTAAATAACCCATCATCCAATCACATTGGAGATAAGTGAGTTGGAATTTCTATATTTTATTTATTAATTTATTTCCAACTCATTTATCTCTAATGTGATTTGATGATGAATTATTTAACCCAAACTTTATCATAGTTCATTTAGACATCCCCTATCAAGTTATCAACTGAAAAACAATCTATTAAGTCTATGCACTTCAAACTCAGGAGGCGTATAAAACTAACCATTCACTTCTTGTCTTGGCAATTATATTAACCCTTTTCGCCAAAGGTTGCTTAATGATATACACTTGATTTTAGTCACAACTCCTATGAACGCGTGATTGATTTCATAAATACTCTGATTAATTAGTGATTAAGCTTCATCATCAAGTGTTAATTAATGGAGTTTTTCGGAAAAACCAAGGTAGTGAAGCTTCGGAGCCACATGAACAAGTACCTGGTGGCCGACGAAGACGGCGAGAAGGTCCACCAGAGCAGGAGCGGCTCCGGGAGGAGAGCAGCATGGACTGTGGAGCCAGTGAAGAACAACCACCGCGTGAGGTTCAAGAGCTGCCACGGGAAGTACTTAACCGCGACGGAGACGCCGTTTCTGTTGGGGATGACGGGGAAGATGGTGAAACAAACGGAAGGGGGTGTGGATGGGAAGGAAGAGTGGGAACCGATACGGGATGGGTTTGAGGTGAAGCTGAGGAGCTGGTGCGGGAAGTTTCTGAGGGGGAACGGTGGCACGCCGCCGTGGAGGAACACGGTGACGCATGATGAACCACATAGCTCCGCCACGAGGGATTGGGTTCTGTGGGAGGTTGAGGCGGTGGAGGAGGATGAGAATTCGATTGTGGATGAGTTTCCTGAGAGTGTGTTGTCCTCTTTTGCTAATTCTGATGATCTCTCCGTCGCTGGTTCTGATGAACCGTCGTCGCCGATGTCCGTTTTCAGTCTCACTTCTCCGACGCCGGTGCGAAATTTTCAGGTGAGTCTTCCTCTGTTTTTTCCATTGCTTTTCCCCTGTTCTCGTTCATTCACACAAAACCTACTCTCTATCTCTTTTTACCTAGATTTTCTATCGCATTAACTATCACATATTTAGTTTCAAAAAAAATAACTATCATATATTTATATTTTATTATTTTCTTTTCTGTTCATATCTCTAGTGTAAAAAGAGGTCAATTAACAATTGAATTTTCCTTGTTGGTTGAAAAATATGGTTTTTATAACTATTTATTACTTTACATTTCATTAATTTAATGTAGATTTCAGTTCACACTTCACATAGTGGTTGCACGCGGAAAGAAGTTCTTATATTATATATTAATGTGAGGGTGTTGCTCCGGTACCCATTAAAATTAAAAATAAGAGGGTATAATACATTTTAGTTCATTTTTTACCATACAAATGACGTATTTATAAATTTTGAAAAGTTTACTATGGAGAAAACATAACTAAAAAGTATGGAACCCTCCACTTTTGAAAGGGTACCAAAGAAATTAAAGGGTACCAAAGAAATTGCCTGACTCTTATTGTTTTGGTTTTCGGGAAAAGTCTACATAATAACTTTGAATTTTATGCCTTTTAGTTTACATTTGAATTTCTATTTTCTTCGCAATTATTATTAACAGTAAATAAATCCTCAAAACTATTTTTTTAAATAAAATAAATATAAATCAATTGTACGTGGATATGTAGGTCAGAATATGTTCCTTTATAAATCCTTAAATTTATGATTTTTAGGTATGCAAGAAAGGTTTTGGTTAAGGTCCTTATAGTTATAAGTATAAGGAGGGTTTAATTTTAATTATATGAAGGTTTTAGAGTAGAATGATAGGAAGAAATTCCTATGAAAAAGGTTCAGCTAAGAACTAATAATAAGAAGAAAGCTATTAAAATATAAGGAAGAAACAAAATGAGTTATGATACATCCACATCTCTCACCTTTTTTTCACCTTTATTTTCTATCTATTTCTCTCTTCTCTATCAATCAAATCACTTATCACATCTTTACTTTCTCTATCTTTTCTTCTTATCTCTCTCTCATTCTCCACCTCTTTCCACCTCTACTTTGAGGTGTGAACTAAACATTATTCAAACCTTATTCAAATACTCCAAATAAAACTAACACATTAGGTGTTCTTGTCTAAGAACAAGAGAATTTTAAGGAAACTCTAACAGACATATAGTAAAGGAAATAAGTAGCATGTAATAAATGAATTAGTCCTTTTACAATATATGACCTTCCCTTTTATAGTCGGGTGATCCAAAACCCTAATTCTAAGCCTAAATTGACCCTGGCGCCTCATAAATCATCGGCCTAAGAGTCCTTACAAGAGACACAATCCAAGTCTGATTACTAGGGGCATGACCTAACCACTTCACAAGGGTTAGATCGCCATAACCTAGCTAAAGATGTGACAAGTCGCTCTTTTGGGGTTCGAAGGAGGTCTCGCCCTGCCTTTATGTAGTCACGTCAAGCTCTGATTTTGGGCGGGTTCTATCATGACAATTCTCCTCCTTCCCATAAGCCCACAAAACACCGCGCCCAAAGCATGAGAGTAAAATGTGTGTCAATCATCTTGATTTGCCTTTGCCTTCTAATCTCCTCTGAAGACGTGTTCTATCATAGGAGGTCCCGCCAAGTCCAGTGTTCACAAGCCAGTATTTCCTAGCCACTTGAAGGTCACGAGATTCCACTTCCAATTGATTACCACTTTGTTGGATTTCAGATGCTATCTATGTTGATTGACCAAAAATAAATTAAAAGAGAATGCTATATGTTGCTCCATGCCTTCACCAACTCTTCTCCACTAACGAAAATGTGATCACACTCTTTGCACTAAACGCACTATATACATAAAAGATTGATGACACAAAAGTGGTTGATATCAAGAGCTTGTTTTAGAAGATAATCGTGCATCTTTTATTCCCACAAGTAATTAATATTCATGTCTACTCGTGTCTTGTGCATTTTATATGAAAAGTTCTTGATGCATATAGCGTTTCCCTGTCCAAGCTATATTTGATGTAGAGAATGGAGAATATAGCTAACAATAACACATCATTACATTTTTCTAAAATGAAAATGATTCTTACAAAAGTGTCTATTTGTGGAAAACATCTTGTGTAGACGTTAGTTTCATCCTTTTTGGTGGGCATTTGTCGCAATGCGAATCACCCACCATATTCCACAGCTTCCACCTCACATATTGTTTATTTTCCTTCTTTGTATGGGTCTCTATTCCTTTATGCTTTTTTTATTGAATTTTGAATTTTCTATTTCTGTGTATTTTACTTATTTCTAGATGGCTAGATTCAACCTTTATTCTCTTTAATTTCTTTGCTATCCTCCAACACGCACCATTTTATGAAACTTCCATTAGATCCCAGCACATATAATAGCATATCCGATACTCATACTTAATTGACTAGTCCTGAATCTTTATGTATTGAATTAGGCTGACTCAGCAATTCTTATCCAACTTCCACAGTAGGAAAATGATATGGATTAAGCTATTTAATTCAATCAAATAATAACTGCATGTTTAGAAAACGTTTATGTTCAGAACGCGGAATCAATTCTGTTACAAAATTTCTTTGAGTAGTTTTTGAGTTTTAAAATTGATTCCAATAAAACATAAACCGATTCAAACATGCTATAAAAGTCTAAAATCAATTTGGAAATTTTCAATTAATATAATAGTAATTCTTGCTGAGAATTTGAGTAAGAAATAATCAAATAATTTGTTTTACATTTCCGGAATATTTCTAATACTTTTCAACTCATAATTGCCAACAATTCTACCTTTACCTCCTCTTCTTCAAACAGTCTAGATCCTTGATGGCGGCCACACACCACACGCAAGTCTAAGTAGAAGTGATTATATTAGATTAAGTCTAAGTAGTAATTAGATAATTGAGATTCTTAATCACTTAATTTAGAATAATTCTTTTTTGGTACATCGAAAAGATAAATTGTACCCGCCAAGAATTGATCCCTGGACCTCCCCCTACCCAACTCATACGTCTCTTGCTCATACCACTTAAGCTATCATACGGGGACTAATTTAATTCTTGAGCGGTGTGCATGTATAATAATTTGTTGAGAAACATATACTCACCTAATGTAATTTCCGAGTTTTAAGCGGATTAGTCTCGTTCCTGCCTACAACTCCCAAACAGAGGATACAAAAGTGACCGGTTTGTCCACGCAATGCCCGCGTGCACTCAAACGTGTTGCCAGTTGCCACTGCTGACTGCTGTTCTATATTTCACAGTGCACACCAAACCTTTTCAACCTCACCAGTTCCAATCATAATCCCACTAATATATAAATACACCCCTCAAATCCCTTTCATTCAATATCCACCTTAATAATTCTTTCATTTTTTCCCTGAAATCAAAACCAAACTCTCAACAATTCAACTAACCACCCTCCCCTGTTCTGTTCTGTTTCTAAACAAATATTCATCACATTCACATTCATTCACATATATGCAGGCAGTGAGCTCCAACAAATTCAGAACAGGCATGGACTTCTTCCACTTCGCCAAGGCGGTGCGCCTCCGCAGCAACCACGACAAATACCTCCTCGCCGAGGAAGATGAAGAATCCGTCACACAAGACCGAAACGGCTCCTCCAAGTCCGCCAGCTGGCTCGTCGAGTACGTCCCTGAATACGGCAACATCATCCGCCTCAAAAGCTGCTACGGCAAATACCTCACCGCCTCCGACCACCCCTTCCTCCTCGGCATGACCGGCCGCAAGGTGCTCCAGACACTTCCCTCCTCCACGCTTGACTCCGCCGTGGAATGGGAACCCATCAGGGACGGTGGTCGTGTCAAGCTGAAGACCCGCTACGGCAACTTTCTCAGAGCGAATGGCGGCCTTCCGCCGTGGAGGAACACCGTCACTCATGATATCCCCCACCGGACCGCCACGCAGGATTGGATCTTGTGGGATGTTGATATCGTCGAGATTCATGTTAAACAACAACAACAACCTTCTGCTCCACCCCTCTCTGTTCCGGACTCTGTTCCCACAAAGCCTGTGGCGGCTCCCACCATATCTGCTAGCTTTTCACGGCAACAGGTATAAACTTCTTGGAAAAGTTTGCAAGTTTTTATCTGGGTTGCTTTGAGCCTTTGAATATGGTTAAATTTTGACTATTTTTTGGAAATTTGTTTCCTGATTGAGTTTGGTTCTGTTTTGCAGTCGAATGATAGTGTTGGTTATTCACCGAAGAAGACGACGGAGGGGCGAACTATATACTACCATGTTGCTGAAGATGATGGAGAGGTGAGTGATGAAGGTGTACAAGGGTATTCTTTGATTTTCAAAGGGAATGGAGTTGAAGAATTGAAGAGAAAGTTTGAGGAAGAGACAGGGCTAGAGGGAGTGATTGTGTGTAATCGGAGTCCTTTGAGTGGGAAGCTTTATCCTCTTCGCTTGCAGCTTCCTCCCAACAATGTCACCATGCATGTTGTTCTGGTTCTTCCTTTCTCTAAAGGTGAGTTCTGATTCCCATTTGACTGTTTGCATTGCTTATTAGACATCATTTGCTTTTGTTCTGTGTTGTTTCATCATTTGTACGTGCTAGTTTGTGACCTTAACATTTGCCTTCTTTTCTGGTGTTTCAGTGGCAAGAGATTTTGAGGCACAAGGTTTCATATGATCAGAAGAAGCTTAGATTTTTGGAACACAAGGCTCTATGTACATACTGATCCATCCATTGCATTTGTTAAGCAGAATTCATCAAGGTCCTATGGGAATCATGGCAGCAATAATCATTCATTGATTACATCCAATGTATTATATTATAGGGGGCTAATACTTCCAATGTTGGATTTTGTTAAGGCATCTTCTACAGTCACACTACCTATAATATTAGCTGTCTTTCATGTGGATTCTGGAATTTTGTTGTTTCATGATTTTGTAATTTTCTGTGCTTCATTATTTTTCTCCAGACTATAATGATTAGTGAGGCATGTGCATATAAATTTTGTTAGGCAGATTTGTTATCAGAGATAAAATTTCTATTATTCATCAGAAATATTACCAGGCCCAACACGCTTTGTTCTTAATCATAATTTATTTGTGATAAGTTGTTTCTATTCTCAGGCACTTAGGCTTCACCTAAGTAAAAAATTGGTAAATTTTACTTTACTCCATAGAGTTTAAACTTTAAAGGATATATATACACGCGCGATTATAATGATATTAACTTACTTATACTACGCACATATGAATATATTTTTTTCTGTCAAAAAAATACTCACACTACGCAAGCACATATGATCACATTATATGAGCAACTGCATTTATTTTTCATTTTAATTAAAATAAAAATATCAGAAATTAATTAGATGTTTGTGTAAATAAGATTTTCAAACTTCTAATCCTTATTGAAAAAATGCATGAAAGACTAAAATTCTACTAAGTGGTGGATGAATTCCTCGAAAACCTTATTTTAAATAGAGGAGGGCTTACATCATTTCCTCCCCCTCAAAGTCTAGTATACCAAACGAAGGGTAAAAGTCAAAAAGCCAAAAGCTAGTAAGAAAATGTCTACCCTTTCATTTTCTTTTTGTTGGGCTGGTGTTTAGTTTCTTGGGCCTTTGACTATTTCATTATATATGAACATTTGAAAAAGAATAAAGGTGTAGAGCACCACCAGGCCGTTGTGGGACAAAGCACATGCGGCACTCTATTGAAGTTACGGGTGTTAGTTCAAAAACAAAAACAAAGTACGGGGTGTTCATAATTATTCATTTCTATTTCTTATATACTAAAAACATTTCTAATGAATTGACCAAAAAAAAAACATTTCTAACAAGGGTTATATAATCCAGTTAGAATACTTAAGCAACGTTTCTTATTTTGGAACATAATTTGAGCAACATGACATGACAGTTCTGATGGCTTAAATTTTAGCAACGTTACTTATTTAAGCAACGGTTGCTTATTCTCTTTCTACTTGTTTTTTAATTAAAAAATTTATATTTTCGCTTTCATTCATGATGTTGAATAATGTCATAACCTTAAAATAGTATAAATATATGAGATATAGTTGACCCAACCAAAAGTAAAATAACAAATCGTGGTTGGAGCAAAATTTGCATAAGTTGCTTAAATCCTATTTGACAGTTTTAGCCCATGAGAACAGTGCTTAAGCAACTCAACTAGCAGCTTATGGTTGGAGATGCTCTAATATACTAACCTGATGATTTGAACAAACCAACCCAATCTTAATTGGATCGGTTTTGTTTGAATTTGTTGATAATTTTTCAAAAAAATAAAATAAAATAAATTAAATTTGACTAGTTTAAATTTTATTTTATAAAAAAATTCGAACCAACTCTCAAACACATTTAATTGAAGCTATCTTTGTTTGAGCATGAGATCTCAGTTTAAGCTTACCCTATGTTTATGTCAATTGATACACGCGTTTGGTCGTATTACAACATCAATTTGCATGAAATCTTTGAGTTTAGCTACATGTTTAATCGACAATGTTTTAAATTTTTAATTGGTAAATATTGTATATGTTAAACTAACATAGGGCTTGCTCTATTTTTTCTTAAATTGAAGAATAAAATAAAAAAAATCGTTTTCAGGAAATTTACATTTATTTTTCCTACTTGAAAAGACTAATTCTTTATTTTTATTTTAGAGCACCAATATCTTCCTCTAAAAAGACATTACTCACATTAATTTCATTTTCTTTATTTCTATTTTCCCTTAATAAATAAACACAAAAATGAGATACATTCTCTTCATTTTATTCCCGAATGATAACTCCCGAATGATAACTCAAGTGGTAAGGGCGGGTACACATATAAATTAGGGATGAAGAGATTTAGAGACCAATTTATAGTTTATTTTTCTAGTGATCATTTCTTCTCCACTTAATTTCCATGTTTCCACCAACAAATGGTTTCTTGGGGTTTGAGTTTTTCTCCGATAGAATTCAACAATGATATATACACATCTCATTTTTTAAACACTTTATTTCTACCTCTTTTTTTTTTTACCTCTCTCATTTTATCATCTATCACATCTCATACTTTCTCTCTTTTACTTTTCTTTTATTTCTATCTCTCTCCTCATTCCACCTCTTCCACCTCAAATGAGAGGTGTGTAAGTAACATTATTCGATTGAATTAGCCCACCATAATATATACAAGTTTTTGAGTAACCACCACGTGTGAGCACAAAAGATCTGCTTCCACTTCATTTTAATGCAAGGTTTTGCAAATTTTCCGCTTCTCACTCACTCGAAGAGTCAACAACCTCTTCTCTTCTCGCACTATACTATGCATAATTGCATATGGCAAAACAACAAATCAGAAGTCACAACCACTTTGTTAAATCCGTTTTCATGTATATCCTAAACTCCCTTGAGAATTTCGTTTTGTGCCAATCTAAGATCTAACCTCGTTAACTCCTTGTCCATGACTGACAAGTGACACCTATAAAGCTATGATGGATGCTAAGTGCTAACGTGTACCAAAGTTCAAAACTTTGCTAGCTACCAAACCTCACTCACCCATTTTGATAAACCTTGATAATCCTCAGTTATAGCTCACAACTCCATCTTATCAACCAAAAGTTTTCATTCTGACCCTTTTTCTGATTAATGGCTTCCTCTGCTTTGGCATTAGCATCACCATGCTGTTTCAGAAAACCCCACCAACGAAAGATTTCACCTTTCATTGCTCATTCTCTAGTCTCAAATGGCAAGGACTCTCTTCAATTGAAAACCCTTCAATCTTCCTCCCATTTCAGACCCCCTCTTGCAATTTCTCCTTTTTCATTGACCCAAACTAGAGCTTTTTCTGATAGGTGTTTGGAGACTGCTGATGAAACTGAAAGGTTGATGCTTTATGAGGAAAAACCAGTTAAATTTGCTCTCTGGGTTGTTTTCTGGGCCTCTTTGTCACTGGCTTGGTTTGCTTTTTCCAAGGATGCTAATGCTGCTGCTGCTGCTGACTCCATTAAAGCCTCTGGCTTTGGTTTGAAGATTGCCAACTCGTTGAGGAAATTGGGCTTGCCTGATGGGGTTGTGGTTTTCACCCTTGCCACTCTCCCTGTGCTTGAGCTTCGTGGGGCTATACCTGTTGGCTACTGGTTGCAGCTCAGCCCTGCAACTCTAACGGTGTTATCCATTCTTGGGTTAGTCCTTTTCTTCTTTTATGAACACCATTCATTATTCAACTTATGATATTTTTCTAGAAATTTATTGTAATTATGCAATCAATTTTACATTCCATGGCTTTTTAGAATTCCTCATGGGCATGGCTATTGTTTGGGGGAATGTGTTTACTTTGATGTGATACTGATACTATAGGAATCTGCACCTTCACTTGGAACAGTTATGTTAGAGTATATTTTCCTATGTAGTTTTAACTCATATAAAGGGATTGTTGTGTTAAAACATGGTTTTGGCTAATTAGAATTTGTTTCCTTAGTGCCTATTGATGTAAGCATCACCCTCTCAATCAAAGCACCACCCTCATAATCTGGTTTTTGATCAAGCTCAATCGTATAGTGTGATCCATATAGTCGACCTCACTTGTTGTTGTTGTTGTTGTGCACATGTTGATGTAATTTAGTTTAACTTTTGGTAACATTGGGTGTTCTTAGTTGGTTGGATGAACAAGGTTTGAGCAATTGATGTAGGAACATGGTCCCTGTGCCGTTCATCATACTCTACCTGAAAAGGTTTGCATCTTACCTTGCTGCAAGGAACTCTTCTGCCTCACGTTTCCTTGATGCGCTGTTTGAGAATGCTAAAGAGAAGGCTGGACCAGTGGAGGAGTTTCAGTGGCTTGGTCTAATGCTGTTCGTGTCTGTTCCCTTTCCTGGAACGGGGGCATGGTCTGGAGCCATTATAGCATCCATTCTTGATATGCCATTTTGGACTGCTGTATCTGCAAATTTCTTTGGTGTTGTATTTGCTGGGCTGCTGGTAAATTTGCTAGTGAACCTTGGTCTGAAGTATGCTATCATAACCGGTATCATCCTTTTCTTTGTTTCTACATTCATGTGGAGCATCCTTAGAAATCTTAGAAAAGGTCTGAGCTCATCAAATTGATGTGTCTTATTTTCCTTTATCAACGCAAAGACAATTGTTAATTAAAGCTTTCTTACGCATTATCCTCCTTGGTTTTTATGAGCTTATATTTACGTAGCAGAGCATCCTAGTTCAATGATATTAAAGATTGAAATGGCTGACAATTTACACATCTAATTCTCTCTGATTTTTTTTTTTTTGAAAATCATGAAGTTTGGGGAAAGTAAGGGAGTGCACTGACTGATATTTCTTGTTGCAGGACATACTATTCACTAATTTTTTCCCATGTAGATTATGTCTCCACTTAGGAACCTTCATATTTAATCAAATTATAACTTATGGTGCATCTTCTCTTTAAGAATGCATATCTCACGTCCAATACTTGCATCCAGTTGTTTGTATTTTCTGCTTTCGATAGTAAATATTGCTGATTGACTACCCTCATTCGCCAAGTAGAAATTGGTTGAGTACGAATTTGGTCCCATATAGTTTGAAGTTCTTTTACAATTTACACTCATCCAACAATAGTTTAGACAATATCAGAAGTGTTTGATCTTCTTGGTAGTCTTCATGATAGCCTCTTTTAATGATTTGTCAACACATTAGTCATTTATTTGACAATTGTATGAAGAAGTTCTATATTAACATTGGATCATAGTTAAAGCCTAATCGGCTTCTTGTATCTTCTGTGTTTCTTTTCTTTTTGAGCTTGCTGCTGCTGGTCATTCGACAAATAACCTCTAATCTGAATATATTCATGTGTCAATAATTGTCCATTGAATTCTGATTTTCAAGTGGCGACCTACTTTTCTTGTATGACATGTAGTATTTACTATTATGAACAAGCTCCTCCGCTTATTAAAATATCTTTTTTGCAGTATTCCATAAATTGTAAGCTGTTTTTAGATACGTTCATATTTCAAGTGGTTATTCTTTTGTGAAAAAAATAAGCCTAAGATATTTTTCACAAAATGATTATGCTAACTTCATTTGCATTGTGGTTTCTAGTTTGGTTGTATAATAAGGAATGCTCATGTTATAGAATAGATGATGGAACTTGATTTTGTTGATCAGGCACGCGGTCAGAGCCCCGGGCTGGGCTCCTCCCACTGCTTGGGAGCTTACGGTTTCATGTTCTATTTCACTCCCCGATGGGGGTTCTTTTCTCCCTTCCTGTCTTTATCAGCTAGTTTTTGCAGGTCTAGTGAAAGCTGTATTGTTTCAGCTCATTTTTCCTGAATATCCCTCCCCAAAGAAAAACATGCATGTCCATGCATAGCTTTTTTATCTCTGAAATATAAAACTTTACTGTTAGCTCTTAGTAGACAAACTGCTCGTCAAATGTAAATTGAAGACTTAAAGAACAGGGTAATTGAATACATGATGTAGGTGATTTCTGCGTCTTCCCTTTTCCCGTTAGGTATGATTACTTCTGAAGTATTTATTAATTGTTGGTTATTGAGATATATTTGCTTCATAACTTCTACTATGATTGATGAATAAACATTTACTGGTTGTTGATTTGCATTATATATGTGCATGAAATAATCCCTTGGTATGTCACAATTCAGGCATAAATTGCTGCACTTTTAGCTGTGGGTAATAATAGGTTAATTTCTGTTGGATTCTGCTAGAAAGTGTGGAAAGAGAGAAGGAGAAAGACACTATATGAGAGAAGTGAATTTGGTAATCTGAATTGATCTGAATGAGTAGCTTAGAAACACACAGACACATAAAAACCGATGACCATTTATTCAAATTATTTGAAAACATGCAGATTTCTTTAATAAAGTAACATTATCATTGATCATATACATAATACTTAGACAAATAATTTCTATTAAAATGGTGAAAAGTTATTAGCATTCCCTCTTGAATTTTCCATGTGTGCGAGCATATCAGGTGTCAAGTGAAGCAAACGGATACTTCTCTCCATCTTAAGTTCTGTGACACGCTGAACAGTTGCTTGATGATTTTTCCAATTTTCATGGGAAGGTATGCTTTGAAAATATTGATGCTGAAGTTGTGCAAGTTGCTCATACTTTGTAATCTGATGGTCCAGGTCCCCGACGTACACTCCATTCAACTTTTGCAGCACATCCATAGCAATTTCCTCAACAGTTTCATATTCAGTTCTGTACACAGACATCACCCAAAATGACACTTATAAAGTCTCAATTTCTTATTTCTCACAAATCCATACAAGTTTTAAAACCAGAAAAAACAGAGGAACCAAAACATAAAGAAGTTTAAAGTGATGAAACTACAGCATAAACTACAAAGCTTGCCTGTTCAAATGATAGAAAGAGTACCCAATGGTATGCGCGTTTGGATTAGTCTTGTGAAAATAAAGTGAATTGAAAGTGAAGTGATTAATGTTTGAATACGCATGTTATAATTTTTTAGGATAATATCATGATATCAATTAGTCAAATCTCATAATTGATAGCATGCTTAGATCAGTTTCTCTTTATTGGAACCAATTATGGCACACAAAAGTTGCTTAGAGAAGCTGATCCTAAAATTGATTTTGACTTTAGAACTGATTATAGAAGAGTTTTGAAACATGCACTGAATATGTCAATTACAGAAGCTATGTAGTATGATTTTTAGCTTCATCCTACATTGATTTTGAAGCTAGAACTAGTTGTGAAAGTAAATATCAAAATACTAAAAAAAATAATTTTCAAACTAAAGAATCAATTGTAACATTTATAAACATGGAACAAAGATGGTGGTACATGATTTGATGTTACCTGTTGACATTACAATCCCAGCCAGATAAGTTGACAGCTTCTAGCAAGGCCTTCCTCCATTCTTGCACCTTCTCCATCTTTCCTTGAAATTTTCTCTCATGTTTAGCAAATGCGTCTGCATAGCTTTCCCTCTGGTTCCTGACATGGGAAGGATCTATATCATAGAAAATAGGCACTACAATTTGCCCTCTGGTCTTTCCACATTGAAGTATTTTCACAAGCTCATCCAAGCACCATTCAGAAGCTGCATAGTTTTTAGAGAAAACAATCACTGAGAGCTTGGCTTCTTCGATGGCGCTAACAAGGGTTGTTGGTACTTCATCTCCTCTCTCAAGATTGTTGTCTATGTAGGTTCTGAGATCTAACCTTTTCAAAGCAGCATCAAGATGGCTTGTGAAAGTTCTGCGGGTGTCATCACTTCTAAAGCTGATAAACACCTCGTGCTTTTGTGGAGGAGCATTATTAGAGGATGATGATGATGAGTATGACCATGCCATAAGATGTACTATTTTGCTAGCTAAAGACAATAAGTGTGTGACTCAATTTTATCTGTATATGGTATTCTGAATTAGTCCTACCCTTTTGTAGGTTCATGCATCTATGTAACCATTGAATGAAATTAAGAGTAGAAGAGTTAGTAGTTGTGACAACATGGAGTTTGAATTTCATGGTTGCCCCCTGAAAGGGAAGTGATGGAAAAAAACAATAATTTCCGGTGCATTATTCAGGTTAGATGAATGACCAGGGTACAGAAAGTCAAGAATTTCCGTGTCAAAAGAATATAGCTGTTTCGCTCAAAACTCTGCCAATGCAATATTTTAGTGCATCTTAACAGTTGACTCGAAATTAGAGAATATATACTCAAAGTAAGACTAGAAACTCCTCTAAGCATATTTGGTTAGACTAGAAAAATCACACTGAGTCAAAATTTACATTCGACTGAAGCAATTTCTCTTAGCTTTTGTAACTGTTCATTGTGATTTAGGCTTCACTATATCCAAACATGCGTTATCTCTTGCAAGTTGAAATTTGAGCTTCACAGATCAATGGTAAACTAATTCCCAGCAATTATAGCTCTCAAGTCAACCATATTTTATTTTGCACTGTCTGGCTGGCAAACAGTTGCAATCATTGACTGGAAAGTATTACAAAAACAATATATACAAGAAAGTAAAACTTAAATTAAAAAATACCAATATAATGTTTTGGTCTAAGAAAGCACCTCAAGTCAAGTGCACGATAAATGGTTAGAACAACCTACATGTTTAGTATTCTATAAATTCAGTAATTCAATCTAAACCATGCATGAAACATAAGAGAAGTTAATATATTGGTTAAATGCACAACTATCTGAAGGTTGAAGATAAGAATAAGAATTTCCATTTTTTTCTAGTACAACTTGAATTAAAATATAGAAATCAAACCAACGGGCTTGACAACCTACATAGACTTTTCGTTCTTAACCAACGTGCTCTTCAATTTGCTTCAGGGGAAGGTACAAAATAACAATGTTATAAAAGGAACTTCACAGCAGTGATTAGATTCACAGGAAGCTAGAGTACTTAAAAGCTAGCAAATTAGACCCAACTCACAAACATGGCTTGGTCATCATCCTCAAGCACTCCTCAAGAAAAGCATGATGTGTTCCTCAGCTTCAGGGGAGAGGATACACGATACACTTTCACTGGCCATCTTCATGCCACTCTCACCAGATTGCAAGTCAAAACATACATTGACTACAATCTTCTGAGAGGGGATGAGATTTCATCCTCGCTTCTCAAGGCGATCGAGGAGGCCAAGCTCTCGGTTGTTGTTTTCTCCAAAAACTATGGAAACTCAAAGTGGTGTTTGGATGAACTTGTTAAGATACTTGAGTGTAAGAGGACGAGGGGGCAAATTGTGCTGCCCATTTTCTATGATATTGATCCCTCCCATGTCCGCAATCAAACCGGGACTTATGCTGAAGCATTTGTTAAGCATGGTCAAGTGGATAGGGCGCAAAAGTGGAGGGAGGCTTTGAGAGAAGCAGCTAATCTCTCAGGTTGGGATTGTTCTGTCAACAGGTATATTGCATCTTGTGAATCATTTAGTCCATTTTAGTTCACAAATTAAAAGATTTCTGGCATGCAAATTGATTTTAACACATAAATAACATATCATGAATTAATCAATCATTACTTTTAACTAATGATGGTGATTACATGGCTACAGGATGGAATCTGAACTGATAGAGAAAATTGCAAAGGATGTGCTGGAAAAACTGAATCGAGTATATGTTGGCGACTTGGATCAACAGATTGCAAAGTATGAGCAACTAGCACAGCTTCAACATCAGTTTTTTCAAAGCATACCTTCCCATGAAAATTGGAAAAGTCATCAAGCAACAGTTCAACGTGTCACAGAACTTAAAATGGAGAGAAGTGTCCGCATGCTTCGCATGTCACCTGACATGCTTTCACATTTGGGGCAATCAGACAACTATAATTATTTTTAGTCTTATTGTACAAGTTTAATGAGAAATTAATCACTGTTATTATCATGGAGTTTCAATGACACTATATTTCTTAATTTCCAAATTTTAGTTGTTGACAATGTGTAAACATTTTAAATATCAATGCCTAAACATTTTTAATTGCAGACAATGCTTAGAAGTCTCTCAGAAATCAGAATGCTACTGGTTATTCAATAAATAACCTCTAATCTTAAATTCATGTGTCAATCACTGTCCCTTAAATTCTGAGTCTCTTGTCAACCTATTCTTCCTGTATGGCATGCAATGTTATGAACTTTCCTGTGGAAGACATTCAACAGTGGTTTGATGGCTAATTTTAGAAGGGTTCTATGCAACATTGCTGGTTCAGACTTGTGCCCTCTATGTAGTACTTCCCAAGAAACAATTCTGCATCTTGTTAGGGATTGTTGTAATGTTGCCCCTTTTGGAGATCCTTAGTCTATAGGAATTAGCAACAAATGTTTTTCTCAGGTGGCATGCAAGATTGGTGTTTGAAGAATCTTTCAGGGAGGGTGAGGATCAGGTAAGAGGGGAAGTGGCCAAGTGTTTTTGCTTGTTTGGTTTGGGAAATTTGGAACATGAGAAATGCTTTAGTATTCCAACAGTCAGCTCCTTATAAAGCTAACTTCCCAACATTTTGTTCAAGAAATGATTATGCTAACTTCATTGCATTGTAGATGAACATTTCTGTCTAGCTAGTCTCCATCATGATTAGGGATCTTTATCAAGCTATTTCGTTCGAAAACATTCAGGTTTTTTTTTTGTTAAGGCAAGAACGCAGCATAAAATTTATTAATTGAAATCTGACTGAGTACAAGGAAAACCAAATGCCAAGCTTCACTCTGGTAGGTCATTCCACCAACAATTTGGAAATCATTCAGAAAATTGTCTATGAAAATGGCTAGATTTTTCTTTACTAATAATCACTCTTGAAATTTCCATGCACATATGGGAGCATATCAGGTGTCAAGCGAAGCAAACGAACACTTCTCTCCATTTTAAGTTCTGTGATACGTTGAATAGTTGCTCGATGAATATTAAGATTTTCCAGGGTAGGTATGCTTTCATAAAAATCACCTTGAAGCTGTGCTAGTTGCTCAAACTTTGTAATCTGATGATCTAGGTCGCCAACATAAACTCGATCCAGTTTTTCCAGCACATCCTTTGCAATGTTCTCTACCAGTTCAGATTCCACCCTGTAGGCATGTAATCATCACCATTAGCTTAAGAGAAATGCTAGTTTTCTAATGGAATGTTGCGAAATTCTATAATTGATAGCATGTTTGAATCAATTTCTTTTTCCTCAGAATTAATTCTAATATCCACAAGAAGCTAGCTACTCAAAAATTTCTCACATAATTGATTTTGACTCAGAAGCATTTTCAAGCATGCAATGATTATGATTTTAAGCTTCATCCCACATTGATTTTGGAGTAATGACCAATTGTGAAAAGAAACATCTAAATAGAATCAATTATAACATTGATAAACTTGGAATAAAGATGGTGGTACAAGATCTGAAGTTACCTGCTGACATTACAATCCCAGCCTGATAAGTTGGCAGCTTCTAGCAAAGCCTTCCTCCATTCTTGCACCTTCTCCATCTTCCCTTGAAATTTTCTCTCATGTTTAGCAAATGCCTCTGCATAGCTTTCTCTCTGGTTCCTGACATGGGAAGGATCTATATCATAGAAAACAGGCACAACAATTTGCCTTCTGGTCTTTCCACATTCAAGTATCTTCACAAGCTCATCCAAGCACCATTCTGAAGCTGCATAGTTTTCAGAGAAAACAATCACCGAGAGCTTGGCTTCTTCGATGGCGCTAACGAGGGTTGCCGGTATTTCATCTCCGCTCTCAAGATTGTTGTCTATGTATGTGGTGATTTCTAATCTTTTGAAAGCAGAATCAAGATGGCTTGTGAATGTTCTACGGGTGTCCTCGCTTCTAAAGCTAATAAACACCTCATGCTTTTTTGGAAGAGAGTTTTTAGAGGAGGAGGATGAGGATGAGTATGACCTTGCCATAGGATGTACTATTTTCTTCTAGATAAAGACTTTTAATTGTGTATGACTTGAGGTTACCTCACCTGTATAGCTATGAAATTCTGAATTAGTACTACCCTTTTGTAGGTTCTTGCATCTCAGTATAATCCAATGGAAGAAATTAAGTATAGAAGAGGGAGTAGATGTGACAACTTGGAGTAGAATTTCATGGTTACTTCCCAGAAAGGGGAGTGATGGAAAAATTAATAATTTCCGGTGCATTATATTAATATTATTCATGTAAAATGAATGAGCAGGCTACAGAAAGTCAAGAATTTAGTGTGAAAAGGATACAAGTGTATGCTCAAAACTCTGGCAATGCAATATATTAGCGCAACTTGACACTTGACTCTAATTAGAGAAAATATACTCAAAAGGCTGAGACTAGAAACTCATCTATATCTTGCAAATTGGAATTTTGAGATTTTGGCAGATCAATGATGAACTAGTTCACACTTCTAAAGTCAACTATATATGGCTGGCCGATAAATAGTTGAAATCATTGACTACAAAAACATCCAATATATATAAGAAAGTAAAACTTACATTAAAAAAACACCAATAGCACCGGTGCACTGTTTTGGTCAAAGAAGCAACACAAGTGCACGATACCAAATGGTTAGAACAACCTACATGCATGTTCCTATGTGAAGATTAAAGATGAGAACAAGTAATTTTGCATTTTCAAACAACCAATCTGTGGAGAATCAAAACATGTGAGGTTTGCCATTTGCCAGAAGACTAGACACAGTTAAGTTACTTAAGTATACTAAAGTTAGAATGCAATACAATATCCACCGCAGAAAATATAATACTGATATTGTTTTAGCTATTGCTGAAGGCAGTTCATCAGAAAATATAAATTTATCAGAAAGTTTTTGCCCATGGCCAAACTCCTTGTCCAAACATGCTGCTAAAAATATAGTTATAGACTTGTAGTGATACAGTATGATGGCTAAACACTTATTTCCCATCGGACATGTCAATTTGTTTACAACAAATTTATCCACTGTTCAATCTAGGACATAAATATGTGACTTTGATAAAATATGAATAAGAACAAAGATTTAGACCTTTTCCAAAAAACTCATTTAAACACTTAAAGAGAATGTACAAGAGAAGAAGAGAAAATTTAAACAACTTAATTTGGCAATGAACTGAAATGGAAAAGAATACTAAAATTGCACACTCTTAACAGCTAACTCCTAAAAGCCAAGTCAAGATTTAAATGTAGTACAAACAAATTCCAACATTTATTTCGAATTTCATATATTTACTTGTAAATTACAGACTCTCCTGACGAGTGAGAGGTTCCGGTTCCCTAAAACCCCTCATTCAGTTGTTTATATGAGTTCTCTGAAATTGAGAAGTTTTGTGAGATTTTGAACTAGCAGACAATGAGAGGGTTTACTTGAATACTTGCCCTTTCCCCTCTCTTCCTCTTCCCTAATCCTCTATATGCAGCTGTTTGGAAATATAATGGCCTCCCAAGAGTCCAAACCTTTTTGTTGAAGATTGCTCATAAAGATTGATTACCAATGGTGAAAGAGTTACAAGGAATAGGGGAACTGTGAAGAAGAAGAAGGAGTTATTATTCATGCTATTAAAGTTGTGGGAAGCCTTCATTGTAATCTGGATTTATTATAATCTGCAGAAGAATCAGGTTGATAGGAGGGGTATTAGTTGGCCCTTATTATTGCTTGGTTTATTTGGAAAGATAGATGTGAGCTTAGTGTTTAAGAGCTATTCATCCATGCCAAATCATATCATATCTTTCACATTATTGGCTTTTCTATGCAAGTGATTAATAATCTAACTCTCCCTGACTGGGAAATTTCTTTACAAAAACATTAGTAAATGGTTCTGAAACTTAATACATTTGGTTATGTTTTTCAACAGAATGGAAGAGCAGCTTGTGGAGATTTGGTTAGAAATTGTAGTAAGAAAATTAAAATTACAAACTCTCATCTCATTGAAACTTAACAACAACCATTAATCTCTCATAAAACTGAAAATTACATATTGTTTGAATGACCCAAATGTGAAAGCATGTCAGGTGACAAGCGAAGCATGCGGACATTCTTCTCCATTTTAAGTTCTGTGACACGTTGAACAGTTGCTTGATGATAATTAAGATTTTCCAGGGTAGGTATGCTTTCATAAAACTCACGTTGAAGCTGTGCTAGTTGCTCAAACTTTGCAATCTTTTCATCCAGGTCTCCAACATATACTCGGTTCAGTTTTTCCAGCACATCCTTTGCAATTTTCTCTATCACTTCAGATTCCATCCTGTACAGACAGGCATGTAATCACCACCATTAGCTAAAAGTAACGATATGTTGTTCACCATATATTTCTTATGTGTTAAAATCAATTTGCGCAAAACTTTTAATTTGTGAACTAAATTTTACTTAGTCGATAGCAGATAAAGTACAACATAAAAAAGGTAGTTAATCAATGGACTAAAAGATTCACAAGATGCAATATACCTGTTGACAGAGCAATCCCAACCAGAGAGATTAGCTGCTTCTCTCAAAGCCTCCCTCCACTTTTGCACCTTATCTACTTGACCATGCTTGACAAATGCTTCAGCATAAGTCCCGGTCTGGTTGCGGACATGGGAGGGATCAATATCATAGAAAACGGGCAGCACGATTTGCCCCCTCGTCCTCTTACACTCAAGTATCTTGACAAGTTCATCCAAGCACCACTTTGAATTTCCATAGTTTTTGGAGAAAACAATGACAGAGAGCTTTGCCTCCTCGATGGCCCTGAGAAGTGAGGATGAAATCTCATCCCCTCTCTGGAGATCATAGTCTATGTATGTTTTGACTTGCAATCTGGTGAGAGTTGCATGAAGATGGCCTGTGAAAGTGTACCGTGTATCCTCTCCCCTGAAGCTGAGGAACACATCGTGCTTTTGTTGCGGGGTGCTTGAGGATGTTGTTGACCAAGCCATGTGTGTGAATTGGGTTTTGCTAGCTTTTAAGTACTCTAGCTTCTTGTGAATTTTATAACATTGGTTAGCTCCATGTCTCGCATACACTTATTTCTCTTTATATTTCTATTCTTTTTTAATTACATCACATAGACACCTATCATATCTCTTATTTCTTCATTTTTCTCAAAGATGAAGGTGAAAATCAATTATAAACACATAATTATTCAATTTTATGGTTGTTTTGTACTTCCTTTCCCTGAAGCAAATTGAAGTTCAAGTTGGTGAAGAAAGAAAAGTCATGGTTTTGTCATTATGTGTGAAAAATGAAAAGAAAGCAAGCGGTTTTAGGCAACCCCGTTGATTTGATTTCTATATTTTAATTCAAGTTGCCCTAGATAAAAACAAAAAAGATAAATTCCATTATTATATTTGATTAAAAAATATATAAGATATATAATTATTTTGAAAGGATAAGCTTTCTTCTTGTAACCAAAAAAAATTTTGAAAGGATAAAAAGATAAAATAATTGGTGCTTGCTACGATACCACAACACTTGTGTGGGTATGATACACGAAAAGGTTGTGGACCAATCACATCCTCCGTATTTAAAAAGAAAAAAATGAAAATATAAATTATTTTTATTGTGGACCAATCACATCCTTCATGTATGATACATTGTGGGTATCATAGAAACCACCAAAATAATTTATATGCATCGATGTTGATAGCACAGAGTTTTATATCCTCTGCCCCCCACTCCCACTGCGTCGGCTTTGTGTTAGTTGTGTTGATGTTAAAAAGAGAAAATTTAACATTGACATTGGGTTCGACACTAACTTTTTACTCTAAAATGTGTTTTTTTTTTTTATATCAATGAAAAATGTGTGTGTTGAGTTGTTAGTGTTCTAACTTGTGAACCACCAGACTCATAGATACTAATCCTAAACGACGTACTCTAAATTCTCATCTTAAAGTACACCTTAAATTTGGGCATAGCATTTAATGATCTGTTAGTCATAGCTGAATGATGAATGATAGCCATATTCAATGTTTAACATACACTTCAAATTGGAAAATCAGCATTCAAATTGGAAAACATAAAAGATGCGGGAACTCCTGAATAGTGGCAACACCCATCGACACTTAATAAAGTGTTTTTCATTTAATAGCAGTTCAAAAACGCTAAAAAAGTGGATGTCAATTGATGTCACCAACACAAGTACTCCCTCCGGTCCTATTTATAAGTATGAAAGAGAAGAAAAATTTTGGTCCTTTTTATAAGAACCAAATGAAAGTTTGAGCTATATTAATTATTTTTTTCCAATGATGCCCTTATTAATTCTAACTTGTAAAATGTGTCTCATTAATTATTCTCTTTTTCCCACTTTCCAACACTAATAACAAAGGGCAATTTTGGAAGTTTATTTTGATTCAAGACATATTTAATGCATTTTATCTAGTTTAACTACATTTCTTAAACTATGTAAATTTTTTTTTGTTGCTTATAAATAGGACCGGAGGGAGTATTACACAACTATTAGATTAATTCGAAATTTCAAAACTACGCACTACACGGTAGTCTAAGTAACCGAGTACTTTTTTCCATTTTAAGCTGCCCAAGAAGTTGGTTGGTTGCTTGTAAATCATTCCAAAGCTGAGTATTGAACCCGCTCCCCACCATGAGATTATGTGCTTGAAGCTTCGCTAGTTCCTCATACTTAGACCTGCATAAGGTTGTAGTCGATGTAGGCTAGTTCCATGCTGAGTATAGAACTTACCCCTCTCTCAAGGTTGTAGTCGATGTAGGCTTTGATTTGAAACCTGCATAAGCTAGCGTAAAGATGGCTTGTGAAGTTGTGGCGAGTGTCCTCACCTCTAAAGCTCAGGAACACATCGTGCTTTTCACGTGGAGTACAAGTGCTGGAGGAGGATTGCCATGCCATGTGGTTCGTTAATTCTTATCAAGGTTTAGTGATGGAAATTAGAGTTAGAGTAAATTGGATATAGGAACTCAAACTCTCATCTCAAGGTATGAAACTATATCTAAATTCGGAAGCACCTTTTATGGACACAAACACACAATAGTACCTTGTGAAGTAACTTATGATATCATCATTTGATTAATTCTCTATTTTCACACACACAAAAGACGTTGACATTTTAATCCGGGCCTTGATATTCTAGAGAAATAAATGTTATTGAACCCTTAAATGGATTTTTAATTAATGCTGTGAAGATATTAGCTTAACTCAAGTAATGTGGTTAGCTTAACTCACTTGAGTTACTTGAGTTAAGCTAGCTAGACTTAGATTTGAATAGAAAATTTTGAAAGAAAATATTTTAATTGGAATATTACGTTTTCTTTTTTTTTGGCCAATGTATATTACGTTCTTTTTTTTTTTTCAAAATATTACGTTCTATGATAGTAATAATTTCCATTCCTTCGGGTGCACTAGGGTGGGGAAGTTTCAAAATGGTCCACTGGTGGACCAATGGTCATATTAGTAATTTACAAAATAAGAATATAAAAAAAATTAAATTGTAAAAAAAAAACCTCTCTCCTCAGTTCTCACCCACCTCCAGCACCACCGCACCAACAACTAACACCAAGCACAGAAACAATGGAACACCAACACAATACTGATTCATATTCCCCGTCATGGCACGAACACAAGTCAAAACCCAAACCCAAAATCTAAATTTCCATGGTTTGCTTGCAATTTCAAACACTTCTTGTACTGGGAAGAAACAATAATACAGTTCAAAACACCAAAGAACAAGAAACAGAGAAGAGAACAGAGCATGGTGGGGGAGGAAAACACGTAATACACAGAACATCAAAACCGGCCACCGCGTGCCACCCACCCCTCAAGCCCGCGTCTGGTCCATCTGCGAGCCCACCCAGAACCCCCTCAGAGACCAAAGCGCAGGTCGACAAAACCGCCGCCCCAATCGCCGGCGAGCAAGCCACGCTTGGGACCTCCAAATCCATCGCTGATTCGCTCTCCGTGTGAGCAGTATGCCAGCATGGTCGATTCCGTCAAGCTCGTCGCCAAGCGCGATGTCAGCAAGGCGAAGTTCAAGTTCCTCTGTTCTGCTCTTTGAGGTGGCTCGGTGGATCTGTTATGCTATTACTCAATCCCTCCCTCACCCAAAAACCTAACAAAAATACCCAGATTTGAAACTGCAACTGAGGGATATTGTTGAAGGCGTTGTTGTGGTAGGTGAGAAGGGAGAAGATCCGGTGGTGGCGGTGGTTGTGGCGCTGTGGGTCGAAACGGCAGTGGCCACGACGTTGGAGATTGCACGGCGGTGGTGGTTCTGGCTTTTTGGGTCTATTGAGAGAAAGACATGGTTTTTTTTTTTGGTAAGCGAGAGAGAGACATGGTAGTATTACAATCATACCCCTCTAACACTAATTGAATCCTAGCCACTAAATTTAAGAATATTCCTAGATTCTTTCATCCAACGGTTCTAGGCAATGGTCCACCGATTGACCATTTTGAAACTTCCCCACCCTAGTGGGCACCCTTCCTTCTCATGAGTTTTTCAATCTTCTTGAATGCTTTTGAACAAAAAACTAGTGATTAGTGGGTCATTTAGGGCTTCGTGCTAGGATCTGATCATATGTTTGGAATGGGCCTAAATCATTAGTGGGTATACTTTTTGTGTTGAAAATAACCCCAATTCGGAAAAATACTTTCTTTTCTGACAAAAAATAAATAAAAATACTTTCTGATTCATTTTGCAATAAAAGTAAGATACTTATTTTATTTTGATATTTATGACATTGGTATCCATTGAAAAAAAAAGACATTGATATATGTAATTAGTTTTAAGATTTAAATATGTGGGTTGACGCAGCGGTTCAACACTTTATCTCTTAAATAATGATTGAAAGTTTGAATCTCTAACTCATATCAATGGAAAAATCTCTTTGACCAAACCCTTATTACTTAAAAATGAGAGATTGGTAATATACTTTAATCAATAAAAAGAAAATTATAAGATTTTATTTTCTATAAGATATTTGGTCCAACTAAGGTTAGTGTTTTTACTTTTTAAGGATCATGAAACCTATTGGATCATTAGATTTGGCACCCCAATCATTAGAAATGTCACCTCACTTACGGAAACTCAGTTTCCGAAATATTTCGAAAATAAGGTTTTCGAAGCAGTTTTTTACTCAAAAGTGTGGTTTTTTACTCAAAAGTGTGGTGTTAGATGTATTTTGAACTAAAAATCACGAATTAATTTCGGAATCTAAGATATTCCGAAATAATTCGGAACTTGAAAATCCGAAAATTGGAGGTGTGAAATCTAATGGTTGGGGTGGCAAATCTAGCTCTCAACCTATTGACCAAAAAAAAAAAAGGATCATGAAACCTTTGTCATCACTCTGTTTCGGTCTTTAACGTGCGATTTCTGCAACTTCTGCGCCCTTCAAACACTCTTTGCAACCCCTTAAAGGGACCAATTGTCTTCACTCACAATTTTTGCTACCATGGTTGCTAGGGACTACTACAAGATACTCAAGGTGAACCGTGATGCCACGGATGAGGAGCTGAAGAATGCTTACAAGAGGTTAACCATGCAGTGCCACCCAGATAACAACCACCACCAGTGCCCTCTTCGGAAACAAGAGTTTGAAGCCAAGTTCAACAAGATAACTGAAGCCTATGCTGTTCTGAGTGACCCCAAGAAGCGCCAGATCTATGACCTCTACGGCCACTATCCCATTAACCTGAAGAAAAGTGGTGATGGGGATGTTGGGAATAATCTGAATGAAGATGAAGATTCAGGGGTAGTTGTGATCAGGTTGGAATGTACCCTTGTGGAGCTTTACAAAGGTTGCAGGAAGAAATTGAAAATCTTGAGGACTGTTCTTGATGAATTTGGGTAATCCACTGTTGCCCTTTAATTTAATTATGATTTATGCATTGTAGTTTGTTCATTTCTGATAGAAGTTTGTGATTTTTGTGAAAGATTGTAGTATTAATTAAAATTAGGGCTAGTTATAGCAAAATTGGATCATCATAAAATTCCCCTTCATTTGAATTTGCTTAGAATTGCTTTTGCAGAAATTTGAAGACTGTAGAAGAAATCTTGAAGATTGATGTTAAACCTGGTTGGAAGAAGGGCACAAAAATTACTTTTCCTGGGAAGGGAAATGTTGAACCAGGAGCTACTGCAGCTGATTTAATTTTTGTGGTGGATGAGAGACCGCATGGAATTTTCAAGAGATATGGAAATGATTTGGTGGTGACCCAGAAGATATTACTGCTTGATGCCCTGGTGGGAACAACACTCAACTTGACAGCCTTGGATGGAAGAGATATCACGTTCGAAGTGACTGATATTGTGAAACCAGGATACGAGATGGTGGTCCCAAATGAAGGTATGCCCCTTTCAAAGGACCCTAGCAAGAAAGGGAACCTCATATTCAAGTTTGATGTTATGTTTCCATCAAGGCTAACCACACAACAAGAACATGATCTAAAAAGGATTCTTAGTGATGCTGATAGATAAACCCATACTTGCAATTAGTCTAATGGTTGTAACTCTTCAGCAACCCTCTTCCACATGAGAATTTACATAACTAAATATGCAGTTTCACTATCCAATATGAATTTTGTACATGGTATATATGAACTTACCAAGCATATATAGTTGCACCCTTTTTCTACAGCATATATGATGCAACTTAGGAAACAAGTGCTTATCAATATTTTGCATTTTTCGCATTTGTACTCTACTGTACATTGACTGGTTTCAATTAAATAGAGGTGTCTTGTTTATTATGAGGTGCTTGTAATTTAGAATCTTCCTTGCATTATCAATGTTCATTCCTCTTTTAATTTTTGCTATTTATTTTGTACAAGCTTTTCTTCGGCTGATAGTCTGAGAAATGTTTTTTCTTCTAATTCTTGTGAGAGAAATATCAAATATGTTAGTTGGCCAATGATGATATTGAAGTTGTTGAAGATTTTGATTAGCAGAGTCCAATGACTCTAAAGAATCCAGTCATATTGATAGTACTCATTTGATGCCCTTGTATGTCTCCATAAATGGTTAAACTCAGGCACCTACACATTGCATATACTTCCACGATACATTTTTTTTAGGTAAGCACTTCTACGATACATGACATTGCAAACTTGCGATGGTGAAAATGACACCTATTTTTTCTCTTATTTTGGTGAAAATAATGACACAAACTTAATGAAATCTGAGTTGAAGGTATTTTCTTGTTCCCCTGTGATGATCAGGGTTGAACATGCAGCTGCGGACCCTTTCTGAGTTGATCATTGTATCATGACCACAAATTAACTTTCTGTGTTTTTCAATCATACTTTTCAGCTCCTCCTTTCTTACCCCCACCACTTTATCAACGGCTTTGCCTTTCTTGATGAGTATGAAAGCTGGCAGTGCCTGCACCTGGAATTTTTGAGACACTTCCTGTTGCCATTTATATAGTGAACATAAATCAGTTCTCATGTGGTGGAAAGTGTCACTTAAACAAAATAGGATTTATTACATGGTGCTGTTTTTTACATTAAGTAAACTAGTTAAATAGTAATGAGTTACTTACCCATAACTCGTCCACATCAATCTTGATGAACTCAACATCTGTGTATTTTGCTGCAAACTCTTGGATAACTGGGTTCATGAGTTTGCAGGGTCGACACCACTTAGCTGTGAAATCAATCACCATCTGTAGCAAAGAAAGACCATATTAAGAAAACACATGGTTTACGAAACTAGTTAAAGACTATTGTAGGTACTGAAACATACCAGCTTGTCAGTTTGTTTGAAGGCATCAAAATGAGCATTCCATTTAGCTGTGGAATGGAAGGTAAGGATGTTGGATGACTCTGATGATCTATCGACATACACAGAATTGAACATGTTACCTCCCATCTTGGTTCCTTCTTGTGGCTGGAAACGATAAACTGAAATTGATTTAAGAATCTGAGATTTCTTACTTAGTTTGGATGATAGCAAACTGGTTGGGACTTGGGATATATATAGAGACCAACAGAGTAGTATGAAACTTTTATGGTATTTCCTTTGAATTAACGAATCAGATTCTTTTAAGTGGGAGGCTCTAAAATGGACCCTTGAAGGTATTAACTATTATTAAGACAAATTGGGAGCATAAGTACCTTTCATCAGTAGTTAGTCCACTACCATTCACGTTTCTTAAATGGTGGTATGTGAAAAAGCACAAAAATAAAAGCTGTTTGTCATGTTTTTATTATTATTCTTTTTATTAGAAAAAAGTCAAAAAACAATACCTTGTCAACTTGTGATCCTTCAAGTTATAAGGAGTTTAGTTTTATTTAATAGCATGTTTGATGCTACGTTCACAAGTGCCAAAATTGATTATCCATTATCAGAATTAATCTAAGTGTTTAAATGTTTCTTTCATAATTGGTTCTAGTTCTAAGATATATTATGAGATTTTAGAATTTGTACCAGACTAGACTCTATTCCAAAAGCTAACTTAGGGGTGAGGTATGTTGTATCGTCTTATTTTGTCATACCTATAGTCAATGTGGATTTCCTCAGCACCTCTCTCACGCCTATAACTGAAAATCTGGAATATGAAATTTGCTTGAATGAAAATATGTGGGTGACTCATTTATTAGTTGCCCGATAAATGAATCTAAATAGGCATTGATACCATCTTATAATTCGGGATTGGTCTATCTGTACCCGATGAGCTAGCTCAGGGTGGGTGCCCTACCATTTTCAAAGACTTATTCAACCATATCTTTAGTCAATGTGAGATTTCTCAACAAGTTAGGCCTAACCCGTATTCTAAAATTATGCGAGAGATATTGATATTAATTCTTGATTACTAATCTCTTTGATGAAATTAAGAAGTCTAATTCTTTAGGTAATCCTAAATTAAAGAAATATCAAGGACAAAAATTCTAAAACCTCGAACACCAAAGTGTTGCGATTAAAAACAATACACGCCTTTAGAGTAAGTGCACTTTATTGCTCACGTAATATAAGATTGTGAAGTTACAATTATGGAACCCAAGTGACCAAAAAATCAAACTAACTCTTGGATGAGTTCTAGGTAGATATAAATTGAAAGTGGTGTTGTGATTACGCAAATAAACAAATATGAAGATAGAGATTCGTATAAAGAGAAGTCTTGAGATTGCTAAGTAATTGAATCATCTCCTCTGGTTTTATATATGTTATCCTAATAACCTATGTGTCAACTATACTTCTCATGTGTTAGATAAACCGTCAGGTTATAGCTAAACTATTTACTTAAGGACACTACCCATTGCAACTGTCATGTAGACGCAATTGCTTAAATAAGGATTAAAACGGAGAACGAGAGAAGTTGGCTAAGGGGTATTTCACTACCCTATCATTGGCTAGTCGAAAGAATTCAAAATTTTATCCTATTACCTCTGTTAGGTGCGCATCAAAACTAATTCCACACACACTCAATCCTCTTTACTTTTCCATAGGTTAATTCCTCCGCCAGATATAAATTATCCTATTATTGATATGATTAATTACTTCATATAGAATTAAGAATGCAAAGAGAAAACAAAAATATAACTGAATTGAAATAACATATATAAAATACCGGGGTCCAAATCATCTCTTGTAACCTCGTGAAAATTTGAAATAACATGCATAAAAACAGGGGAAAAGAGTATTATACTCAATTTTGACCCCACACCAGAAATATGATCTAAGAAGGCTTCTGAGTGATGCTGATATTTTACATTTTCTGTAACTTGACTCCACTGTCTCTAAGAGAGGAAAAAGGAAAAGAAAAGAAAGGAACTAAGATTGCCTGTTGATTGACTGGTTTCAGTTAAATTGAGGTGTCTTGTTTAATATGAGGTGCTTGTAATTTAGAACTGAAGTGTATCAATGTCCAATTGTCTATTCCTCTTTCAGTTTATTTTTCTTGTAAGAGAGAAATATGCTAGTTGGTCTATAATGATACTGCAAGTTGCTGGAGATTTTGATTAGCAGAGTCCAATTGCATTAAAGAATCCAATATTATTATTGTTAGTAAATTGAGGCCCTTGTATGACCCCATAAATGGTTAAACACGAGCACACGCAACATGGTCTATCTGTACACCAACTTATTGAAATCTGAGTTGTAGGTATTTTCTTGTTCCGTTGTAATGGTCAGGGTAGAATGTTCTGCTGCAGACCCTTTCTGATTTGATCACTGCATCATGATTACAAGTTAACTTTCTGTGATTTTCAATCATCCTTTTCAGCTCCTCCTTTCTTACCCCCACCACTTTATCAACAACTTGTCCTTTCTTAATGAGTATGAAAGCTGGCAGTGCCTGCACTTGGAATCTTTGAGACACTTCCTGTTGCCATTTATATGATGAACATAAATCAGTTTTCAATAGCATTTGTAGATGTTTTTGCTTTACAATAAGTATATATATTAATTATAGAGGAATGAGTGACTTACGAATAACTCCTCCACATCAATCTTGATGAACTCAACATCTGTGTATTTTGCTGCAAAGTCTTGGATAACTGGGTCCATGAGTTTGCAGGGTCCACACCATTTAGCTGTGAAATCAATCACCATCTGTAGCAAAGAAAGACCAAATTAAGTTTACCTATGCTTGCTTTAAGAAAGTAGCCAAAGATGATTGTAGCTACTGAAAGTCTGAAACATACCAGCTTGTCAGTTTGTTTGAAGGCATCAAAATGAGCATTCCATTTAGCAGTGGAATGGAAGGTGATGATGTTGGTTGAGTCTGATGATCTATCAACATTTGCAAAATTAAACATGTTGGATCCCATGTTGATGTTGGTTTCTTCTCCTGGCCGGAAATGATAAACTGAAATCAATTGATTTAAAGTGTCTGGGATTTCTTACTTGGTTTGGATGATGGAAACTGGTTGAGACTTGGTGTATATATTTTATATTTATAGACAGTAACATAGTAGTAGGAAACTGCTGTCATTCGTTTGAAACGAATCAGATTCTTGTAAGTCGCAAGCTGTAAAATGGACGCTTGAAGCTATTAGCCATTATTGTTAACTTTTTTTTATTAAAATGTAAGAATAACATGAGAATAAATTTCTCAAAGTAGGAGATTTAAATACAATTGCACCAATCCAATAATAGGCACCCACAATAAAGGACAATTATGATTAGCCATGTTTTTTTTACTGTTATTGCTTTAATTTTATTAGAAAAAAATGAACATATATCCTCATCAACTTGTGATCCTTATTGTTCTTCCAGAAAACAAGCTTTGGATCTCTTTGGTTTTCTTGCTTTGGCCTTGAGCTCTGCACACGGTGGTGAGTTGGTTGTCCACAGCAGAGTGAACTAAGATTCAATAAGAGCATAATGAGGAAAATGAAAATAATGCTTATGTAATTAAACGATTAAACTTGTATTTATAGAGTGTGATTTGAGTTATAACACAAGCACTTAGTTTTAGTGAAGTTGTCGTGCAAAACTTATAAGATGATGGCTACATTTGGGCAAAAAGTCTTTAATCATGCCGGCTTTGATTTTGCTCGGCTAACGGCTGAACCTGAAAAAATTCATTTTTTGTTGTCTTGGTCTGGTCGGCCAACACGTGTTTACTCGGCTGTAAATCCTATGAGCCGACCATAACAATATTGGGTCTTATGGTCATTTAAGCCAATTAAGATCGGAGATGCAATTCTTGTCATACAATAATATTCACGCGCTTCATAAAGAGTGTTCTTTCCCCTTGACATGAAGTAAAAGCATGATTTCTACATCAGCCGACAGCATCAAAGCAAGGTTTGTATTGAACTCTTGCAGCATGTCAAAGAAGATTCTGATAACACCAAAATGAGCTTGTCATCTTTATTTTGAAACTATACCTATGAGCTGTTGCAAATCGGATAACTAAAGAGCATCTACTTTATGACAACGCACGGTCTAAATATGCAAAATACAACAAATTGCAGAAAGAAAAAAGAGAAACACGAAATCACAAAGATTAACATACTGATATATAAATAAGAAGTACACATTGAATAAAGAGACAATGGTCCCGAATCTTTTTAACTCCACTACTTTGCCTAACAACAGATTCACATATATATATTCCTTCTGCCACCAAAAGTTTTTGTGCCGTCACTCGTAGAACAGTGAGTCTTTGTTATTTTCTATTCATATCCATAAAGGAAAGCCATATATTAATTCTTACCAATTAAAAAGAAGAAAAAATAGCCATGCATGTGTTGCTTTTTTCATGTAGTTGTCACGCAATGTTTTGCCTACAAAGTGTATGAATACGGAAAACTCATTACTATTATATATACATGACTAAAATAAGCTTAGTAAGCTAAAAAAGAACAAGAAAATATATATATATATATATATATATTTCTTTTATGTTGTGTACACCGAAATTATTCTTACAGCATTTATCTATTGGACTGGACTACATGAAAACACAGATATACACACTGATACATAAATAAGAATCATGCATGTATAATTAACATAATGTGTTTATATGGTGGACCATGGTCACCATAGAATTCAAATGATCAGTAGGTAGTACGTTGTGATGGTTGGACACTTCTTTTATGGTAACACGAACAACACTTGTAATTTGTGATAGTTTCTGAACTTGACAAATTGCCGAGTTTATTTTGGGTAATTACTTCATCTTTCATGAGAATATATCATTTAGAACAACAAAAGAGTGATGAGTGCTATAATAATAAATTTTAGGGGAGGGTCGGTGCAATAATGATAAATCACAAGAGAGGTTAGTGTAATGTTTCCAATAAAATAAGGGTGGTTAGCGTCTTGTTAAATCATAGAAGGGACGTCAAAGCAACAATGACAAAGTTTAGGGGAAATCCATGCAATTTGCCCTTTTTTTTATAAAGGGCTCCCTCCGTTCCAAAATATAAGTTATTTTAGGTTACGCACAATGTTTAAGAGCTCATTAATTGATAATTTTTTTTTATTAAAATACCCCTATTTAAAGTTGTGTTATATTAATCAGAGGGAAATGTTATTATTGGTTAAGTGGATAGTGAGAGTTGTAATATGTGAAAATTGAAGTTGATAATTAAGATATGTAATATTAAATGAGGGTATATAAGGAAGAAGAGAAAAAAAATGCATTGATTTTGCAAAACAACTTATATTTTGGAACGGAGAGAGTATACAGTAAAAAGTTAGCATATATTGTATGTTATGATGATGATGTCACTAAAGTGGTATTCAATGATTTTCGGCAAGTGGTAAAGTTTTATATTTTCATTTTTCTCATTTAAAAAACTAATTATAAAAGTGAAAATGATTGTGTTAACGAAAGAACAGAGAGAAAAATTAAATCGTCCGATTACAATTAACCTCTCTTGTTAGGGCATAATTTAGTGTGTTCGTACATTTGAAATTACATTTTTCTCATTTAAAAAACTAATTATAAAAGTGAAAATGATTGTGTTAACGAAAGAACAGAGAGAAAGATCGTCTGATTACAATAAACCTCTCTTACTAGGGTATAATTTAATGTGTTTGTACATTAGAGATTACATTTTTCTATATACGCCTAAAATTAGGGTATTTTTCCTCGAGACCCAACCCTTATCATAATCTCGATTGTTGCTTACCAAGCGAGATCTTCAAAATTACGTTTAACTGGATTTGTGTTTAACGCACTCTTTATGGCAGTCCAACACGAGATCATCATCCATTATGGGGTGGCCTGACCGAAGGCATTATACTATAAAACGGAATAAAATATGGAAGTCATTTCATCAAATAAAAAGTTTGACATTAAGTTGGTAGGAGGGGCCACATTAAAACTTAACAATGACTAATTAAAAGAGACAATATACATTTTTTTACGAGGGTGAACTAACATTTGAATACTATTTTATTAAGTAAAATTTTCTTTTAAGGCGTCATTTCTCTACTTCTTTACATGTTAGGTCTTTGATTTTTTTTCATAAGAAAAAAAATATTTTAAAGTGAAGTACAAGAGGTATTTTGATAGGTCTTTGATGACATAACTTAATTGGTGTGACTGGAAATAAATTCAAATTAGGTATAGAGATTTGGGGATTGAGATTTGAGTCCCACGGGTTATGAAAGTAAGTGACATTGCAAATGATTTGAGATAGGTAACAAAAAAGTAAATTATCACTCCGACCATTCAAGTGGCAGCGTATGATGATTTTGAAATCAACAACAGAGTATCTCTTGCATTAAGGCCTCCTAAGTAGATGACATTTTTTTCTTTCACTCACAAGAAATGCTTGGCACACATAAAAACCTAGTAAAATAATTTCAACATAAATTAGCTACACATATCATCAGATACCACACCCCAACATGAAAATGTGGTATCACAGGAGATATAGAATATATAATCTCCCCTGAATTATTCCCGTTCCTTTCTAATGGTCTATATAGCTTTGGCCATGTGCAAGATCATACTCTTAATTAGCTTTGATGCTTCTCAATCAGCTTTTGCAGTTCTTCTTTTTTTGCTCCCACCACCTTGCCAACAACTTTGTCTTTCTTCATCAATATGAATGTTGGCATTGCCTGCACCTGGAATTCTTGAGTAACCTCCTGTTTGCAATTAAAAATGCATGAGCATGTAGTTTAAGTTTCTCGGAGACTATGAGAAATATGAGTAGTAATGTTGAAATGAAATAAATGAGTAATACCATTAATTCATCCACATCAATCTTGATGAATTCAACTTTTGTATATTTTGCAACAAACTCTTGGATAATTGGCTCCATGGATTTGCAAGGTCCGCACCATTTAGCCGTAAAATCGATCACCATCTTTAGCCCCGGAAAAAGGAAAAAGAACAAAAATTAAAAGGAAAGACTCCAAGTTAGTTTAGATATAAATCTATAATAACATACCAGTTTGTTAGTTTCTTTAGATGCATCAAGGTGAGCCTTCCATTTAGCAGTGAAATGGAAGGTGAGAATGTGAGGTGAATTTGTTGATGCATGAGCAGACTCCATGTTGGATAAGTTGGCACCCATGTTAATTGATTCTTCCTTTTGGGGACTGAAACCAAAAATTTATTTGTAGACTCTGTATTTAGAATGGTCTTGCTAGTTTCAATCTTGTTGCATGAAAGTATTGCGTAGAAAAGCCTCATTTATAGGACTAACAAAGTAGAAGGGAATTGCTTTAAAAATTACGTATCAGATTCTTTCTAAATGACATGCTAGTATATAAGTACTAGAATGGACATTTCACGGTAAATTAGGCAGAGTTTATGTGATCAGAGAACAAGTACTGATTTACTTGACAACATTCTGTTGGGGTTTTTGGGCTCCCTTCCTATGTGGAGAAAGGCCCAAATATGTAAGCCCACTTTGTCTCACTTAAACAAGTGGAGAGGGGTCAGCTAGGGTTGAGAGAGAGGTCTAATTTGGCAAGAGAAGCAAAGAGAAAAGTGAGAGAGAAGAGAAGAAAAAGGATTTTCGCACAAAGTCTGAGCAGCGTTTTTAGATCTGCCGCCACGCCTTCGTTCACCGTCCGATCGAGCTGAAATTTGGACAGAAGGTTCGTGACTCGTGGTTCTTCAATCTGAACGGTGTGATTGGCGAGATGATTCATGTGTTGGGAGAAAACTGCGTCGGACAGTAGCTGCAAAATCTGGTTTTTCTGGTTTTCTTGGTTCTCTATTTCATACTTGTTGCTTTGTTGTTTGGCCAATTATTGTGCACGAATTGTGCTGTGTATTAAGACTCTCTTGTAACCTGATTTGACAATAGTGGAGCTCTATTACTGGCTTGGTCCCGTGGATGTTTCCCTTCTCACATTGAGAAGGTTTTTACCACGTTAAAAAATTATTGGTGTCTCTTTATTTGTGATTTTTTAGTTGCTGCATTATTTGTTGTTGCTCCTCACAGATTCAGCAAGTTGGGGAAATTATTATCCGTTGTGCATTGCTTGTTAGAGTTGTTATTGTTATTTGTGTTGAATTTCCCATCAGAGTGGCATCAGAGCTCTTTGGTTAAGGGGCTGTTTGACTTGTTTGAATGATGGAGGCAAATACGAATAGGATGATCTGTTTGAATGACACTAATTATCACTTGTGGAAGGGCAAGATGAAGGATCTGTTATTTGTGAAGAAGTTGCATCGTCCTGTGTTTTCTACTGAGAAGCCAGAAGATATGTCTGATGAGGAATGGAATTTTGAACATCAGCAGGTTTGTGGTTTCATTCGGCAGTTTGTAGAAGACAATGTTTACAATCACATTGCTAGTGAGGAACATGCAAGATCCTTGTGGCAGAAGATTGAATCTTTGTATGCTTCTAAATCAGGGAATAATAAATTGTATTTGTTGAATTCCTTGATGAATTTGAGGTACAAGGAGGGCACTTCTATTTCAGATCACTTGAATGATTTTCAGGGGCTCCGAGATCAATTATCAGGAATGAGCATCAAGTTTGATGATGAAGTGTTGGGGCTATGGCTACTGAATACTCTACCAGACTCTTGGGAAACTTTTCGGGTTTCAATTACTAATTCATCCCTAGATGGTGTTGTCTCTTTTGAAAATGTGAGGGGCAGCATTCTTAATGAGGAGATGAGAAGGAAGGCACATGGTACTTCATCTCATTCCGAGGTACTTGTTACTGAGAATAGGGGGAGAAGTCAGAAAAAGGAACCGAAAGAGAATAGAGAGAAAAGCAGAAGTGCAAGTAGAGAGAACAACAGAAGTAAGTCCAAGTCCAGATACAAGAATGTAGAGTGCAATTATTGTCACAAAATGGGGCACATACAGAAGAACTGTTTTATATGGAAACGGGAGAGCAAAGGCAACAAGGGCAAGCAGAGAGAGAAGGATCATGATGATGATGACCGTGTTACTACTGCTACTTGTGATGATTTGATTATTCTCCGTGACCATGATTTAGTCAATCTTGTATCAGATGAGAGCATGTCGATAATTGATAGTGGTGCTACACTGCATGTTACACCAAGGAAGGATTTCTTCACATCTTACACTTCTGGTGATTTTGGAGTGTTGAAGATGGGTAATGATGGTGTGTCTAAGGTAGTTGGCATTGGAGATATTTGCTTGCAGACCAACATGGGAGTGCAGTTGTTGCTTAGAGGAGTCAAACATGCTCCAGATGTTCGCTTTAATTTGATATCTGTGCATATGCTTGATGAAGGTGGTTATGATAATCACTTTGGTTCTGGAAAATGGAAACTCACCAGAGGTAACTTGGTTATGGCCAGAGGGGAGAAAATTAATAAACTGTATTGGACTAAAGCAATGGTTGCTAGAGACAGTGTGAACGCCATGGATATGGAGGCTTCTTTGTGGCACCGTAGGCTTAGTCATATCAGTGAAAAGGGGCTGAATTGTTTAGCTAAAAATGATGTGCTTCCATGATTGAAGAGTGCAGAGTTGGAGAAATGTTCTCATTGCATGGCTGGCAAGCAGACTAGAGTATCCTTCAAGAAGCATCCTCCCTCAAGGAAGTCAGAGCTGCTTGAATTGGTGCATTCTGATGTTTGTGGCCCGTTGAAGGTAAAGTCTTTTAGTCGTGCACTTTACTTTGTAACATTTATTGATGATTGTTCCAGGAAGCTTTGGGTCTATGCTTTGAAGACAAAAGACCAAGTTCTGGAGAAATTCAAAGAGTTCCATGTTATGGTGGAGAGACAGTCAGGCAAGAAGCTGAAATGCATTCGTACTGACAATGGTGGTGAGTATTGTGGTCCATTTGATGTTTATTGCAAGCAGCAAGGTATCAGACATGAAAAGACTCCTCCTAAAACTCCTCAGCTGAATGGTTTAGCGGAGAGGATGAACATGACTTTGATTGAGAGAGTTAGGTGTATACTTTCTGAAGCAAAGTTACCTAAGCACTTTTGGGGTGAAGCATTGTACACGGCAGTGCATGTTATTAATCTCAGTCCTGCAGTTGCTTTGAATGCAGATGTGCCAGACAAAATCTGGTTTGGCAAGAATGTCAGGTATGATCATTTGCGTGTCTTTGGTTGCAAGGCATATGTGCATGTTCCAAAGGATGAAAGATCCAAGTTGGTTGCGAAGACAAGGCAGTGTATCTTTATCGGTTATGGTCAAGATGAATTTGGCTACAAGCTGTATGATCCTATTGAGAAGAAGTCAGTTAGAAGCCGTGATGTGAAGTTCATGGAAAACCAAATCATTGAAGACATCGATAAGATGGAGAAGACTACACCAGAGAGAGATAACAGTTTGTCTGATGTTGATCCAGTTAGGACACCTGTTCATGATTTGGGTACTGCTGAGAATAATGTTCAGAATGATGAACAACATGATGATGTTGATGATCAGCAGCAGCTTGGAGATTATGTAGATGTTCCTGTTGATGATGTTGAAGAGGAACATGAGATGTCACAAGATGGGAATCTTGGTGAAGCTCCTGAACCACCACAAGTTCAACCTTGGAGGTCTAATAGGCAGAGGAAACCATCTACCAGGTATTCTTCTAATGACTATGTTACCTTGACAGATGGTGGTGAACCTGAGTGTTTTCAAGAGGCCATGGAGAGTGATGAAAAGAAGAAGTGGCTGGATGCTATGCAAGATGAAATGAAGTCTTTGCATGATAATCACACTTTTGATTTGGTGAAATTGCCAAAAGGCAAGAAGGCTTTGGAAAACAGGTGGATTTACAGGGTGAAGCAAGAGAGTAATTCTACATCTCCGAGGTATAAAGCCAGATTGGTGGTGAAAGGTTTCATACAAAGAAAGGGTGTTGATTTCAATGAGATTTTTTCTCCTGTGGTGAAGATGTCATCCATTAGAACCGTGTTGAGTTTGGCTGCTACTCTTGACTTGGAGGTAGAGCAAATTGATGTAAAAACTGCTTTCCTTCATGGTGATTTGGAGGAAGAGATTTACATGAAGCAACCTGATGGTTTTCTTGTTGAAGGCAAGGAGGACTATGTTTGCAGGTTGAGGAAGAGCTTATATGGCTTGAAGCAGGCTCCGCGCCAGTGGTACAAGAAGTTTGAGTCTGTTATGTGTGAGCAAGGCTACAAGAAAACTACTTCTGATCACTGTGTCTTTATTAAAAAGTTTGCTGATGATGATTTCATTATCATGTTATTGTATGTTGATGACATGCTTATTGTTGGGAAAAATATTTCCATGATTGACAGGTTAAAGAAGCAATTGGGCAAGTCATTTGCCATGAAAGACATGGGAGCTGCTAAGCAGATTCTTGGTATAAGAATCATGCGTGATAGAAAAGAGAAGAAACTTTGGTTGTCACAGGAACACTATGTTAAAAGGGTGCTACAGAGGTTCCATATGCAAAAGCCTAAGGCGGTAAGCACTCCTCTTGCTCCTCATTTTAAATTGAGTGCTAAACAAAGTCCTTCAAATGAAGCTGAAAAATCAGATATGCAACGGGTTCCTTATGCATCTGTTGTGGGTAGTTTGATGTATGCAATGGTGTGCACAAGACCAGATATAGCGCATGCTGTTGGTACAGTCAGTAGATTTCTGTCTAATCTAGGTAGAGAACATTGGAATGCTGTGAAATGGATTTTGAGGTATCTTTATGGCACTAGTAGTATGAGGCTTTGTTTTGGAGGTGATAAGCCTACCCTTGTGGGCTATACTGATTCTGATATGGCTGGAGACATTGATTCCAGAAAGTCCACTTCAGGCTACTTGATTAAGTTTGCAGGGGGAGCTGTAGCATGGCAATCCAGATTGCAGAGGTGTGTTGCATTGTCCACTACTGAGGCAGAGTTCATTGCCATTACAGAAGCATGCAAGGAATTGATTTGGTTGAAGAAATTCTTGCAGGAGCTTGGTTTTGTGCAGGACAAATACTTGTTGTTTTGTGATAGTCAAAGTGTTATTCATCTTGGTAAGAATTCAACTTTTCATTCTAGGTCCAAGCACATTGATGTGAGGTATCATTGGATTCGCGATGCTTTGGATGCTGGGTTGTTGGAATTGGCCAAAGTTCATACAGATGATAATGGTGCTGATATGATGACAAAGGCATTACCGAGAAGCAAGTTTGAAACTTGCTGTGAGATCGCCGGTTTGGCGGTTCTCTCCACATAGTTGTGAGGGGGAGATTTGTTGGGGTTTTTGGGCTCCCTTCCTATGTGGAGAAAGGCCCAAATATGTAAGCCCACTTTGTCTCACTTAAACAAGTGGAGAGAGGTCAGCTAGGGTTGAGAGAGAGGTCTAATTTGGCAAGAGAAGCAAAGAGAAAAGTGAGAGAGAAGAGAAGAAAAAGGATTTTCGCACAAAGTCTGAGCAGCGTTTTTAGATCTGCCGCCACGCCTTCGTTCACCGTCCGATCGGGCTGAAATTTGGACAGAAGGTTCGTGACTCGTGGTTCTTCAATCTGAACGGTGTGATTGGCGAGATGATTCATGTGTTGGGAGAAAACTGCGTCGGACAGTAGCTGCAAAATCTGGTTTTTCTGGTTTTCTTGGTTCTCTATTTCATACTTGTTGCTTTGTTGTTTGGCCAATTATTGTGCACGAATTGTGCTGTGTATTAAGACTCTCTTGTAACCTGATTTGACAATAGTGGAGCTCTATTACTGGCTTGGTCCCGTGGATGTTTTCCTTCTCACATTGAGAAGGTTTTTACCACGTTAAAAAATTCTTGGTGTCTCTTTATTTGTGATTTTTTAGTTGCTGCATTATTTGTTGTTGCTCCTCACAGATTCAGCAAGTTGGGGAAATTATTATCCGCTGTGCATTGCTTGTTAGAGTTGCTATTGTTATTTGTGTTGAATTTCCCATCACATTCACCCTACTGAACATGGTTATTCTATTGTTCTGTTCCCACGATATTGGATCATGATCATGTGCGTTAATTGATCACGATTTCAACTTTGATATCAGGAACTGCCAAACTAACGTACCATTCCATGTGTTTAGATTGTTAACAGAATTAGATCGGATCATAATGGATTTGGTCGGAATTGGATCGGGTAAGGTGAATTTAAGTGACGTGATTTATATTTGGATATATTTACCTAGAATTGATTTTCGTAGTTGAATTATAGTACAAATACACAAAATTGAATCAGCTAGATGGAGAAGCTAGCCCAAGTCAATTCTTAAAATTGGTTCCCTAACATCTTCAAAACGATGGAGATCTACATTTGAGACTCAAATCCACGTGCGAATCAGTTCGTTTCGTGTGAATCATATTGTTTAGGCTTAATTCCAGTTTGGGCCCCTGATGTTTCAAGAATGGGCGATCCGCACCCCCCGTGTATAAAAGTTGCGGTCAAGCTCCCCTTTGTTACAAAACTGTGCTAACGAAGCCCTTCCGTTAGCTTCCGTCTGTTGACCAAACGGAAGTGGCTTCATTAATTGACGTGGCGGCCACGTGTTATTATATTTTCTTTAAACAATTATTTTTTCATGAAAATCACCCCCCCCCCCCCCCCCCCCAATTCATAAGACCCGATCCCCCAAATTGAACCCAACTTGAACCCTAATTTCACCATTGTTGAAGAGAAAAGAAAGGGAGAAGAAGATAGCAGTAGTTTGAAGAACCGGTGCGAGGGAGAAGACGATAGCAGTAGCTTGAAGAACCGATTCCCCCCAGGAAGTCGCTGCTGCGATAGATGGAAAGAGGAAGCCAAATGTCAAGTGGAAGCTCCATGACCCATGGGTCTGTTCGAGGAACGACAAGGGTTTGCGATTGTGGGGCTGAGTCGAAACTAGTTACATGTTGGGTGGGTGAAAATGCTGGCCGGCGATTCTATGGATGTGGAAAATATCAAGTAAGTTTTGACAATCGAAACTGGGTTTCCTTTTCATCATAGTTTGGAAAATATCATTGACAATGTTTGTAATATTTATGGGTTTCCTTTTCGGGTTTATGGGAGGAGGTTGTGCTCATATTTTCATTGGTATGATGGGGAAGGCAATGTACGTGATAGGAAGGTTATTTCTGGGCTAATCCGCAAGCTTGAAGTGCATAAGAAGAAGGAGATCTATTTGACTAGGTGTTGTGTCATTGGGTGGGGACTTAGTGCAGTTTTTCTGCTTGTGATTGTAATGTTGTTGCTGAAAATTTACCTTAGGAAATAGGGCTCATGTCATGTACTGGTTAGGAATTAAGCCTACTTGGTTATGATGGAATGTAATTGGTAGCCTAATTGCTACTTGATATTCTAATGCAATGAGAATTCTCACAGTTTAGTCTAAAGTCTATGTTTCTATGTTGCTATATTACCTTAATTTTGCTATGGCTTGCTATCTATCCTGATGCATGTTACAAAACAAGGAAACCACATCATCCTTAATTAACACAAAAACCAAATCATGTTCACAGAAACCAAATCATGTCCACAGAAACCAAATCATACTTAATTAACACAACATTTGAAGCTCCAAAGGTATCATGCTTAATTAAAACACCACAAAATACATAATTTAGGTTCATAACCTTCAAAGGTAAGTTAGGAACATAACAAATTACATAATTAAGGTTCCCACAACATCATAACTAAGGTTCACAAAACATCATAATTAAAGGGACCAAAACATCAAAATATGCCTAACTAGTTCTCACTTAATCAAAACACATAATGTTGCAGCCTTCTTCAAGTGAGACTGTCTTAAGTTTCCACAACACTCAATGATGCTCTTGACCTCTTTTTGGTCCTTGATGTAGTTCCCACTTCATTTCTTGAGCTTCCTCCCTGTGATGGAACTTCTTGAGTCAAGACACCAACATTGAATTGTGCTCCTTGAGGTGGTTGCTGAGATGCTCCCTGGGGTTGTTGCTGAGATGCTCCATTAGTTGGGTTTAGGGGTGGTTGCTGAGTTGTTGCTCCCTCAGTTGTTCCACTGCCACTTGCCTCTTTAGTCTTCTTCTTCTTCTGTTTCTGTTAGTTCCAAACATGAAATAACCAGAGCTGAAATAAAAAAAGTTGGAAAGGAAAATAAATTTAAAACAAATTAATAAGTTAGTTGTTGCAAATCATTACCTTATTCCCTCCTGGTGGAATAACAATATCAGCAGCTGTTTTTGCCTTGCATGATCTGATGTTGTGGCCTGCCCTTCTACAGTTGCCACAAAAGACAGTTGATTGAAACCTTTGCAGCTTATGTGGATCTCTGGGCTCATCAGCAGCCTTCACCCTTTTTTTTCTTTGGTCTTCCAGGAGCCCTCCTCATTGCTGGTGGGATGATTGGCAATACATTATTCCCAGGATTAGGCCACAAGTCAGGACCATTTGATGGTAGTATGATATTTTCATATGTCCTCAAAAACGTACTTTTCCTAAACACATAAATGAGATGATATCAGTAATACAAGATATGCAACATACAATTTCAGTAATACAAGATACAACATTAACACAATTACCAGTAATAAGGGTCTACAAAATCCTCAGGCCTGGTGTTGTTGTACCATATGCAAGCTACAACATGGCAGCAAGGGATACCAGTTAGGTCCCACCTTCTACATGCACAAGATTTAGCATCCAAGTTCACTGCATACTTCCAAGTCCCATTAGTTACTTCAAAAAGTGAATTCCTAGGGTCTCCAGCAGATAAAGGAAGCCATGCAGCAGCGTCTCTCTTAGACACCTCTAATTTCTTCTGAATGGTTGGACATAGATCACCCTGGTACCTAATAACCATATCCCTTTGCTTCACAATCCTGTTGGTAAGATAGAACTTCAATCCTTCAAGCATGTTGATTATAGGTTTATCCCTATACTCTAGGATTGCTCTGTTGAAGGCCTCACACATGTTATTAACTTGCAAGTCACATTTTGGGTATGTGCTATAGCCAGCTCTGCTCCATTGTTTGATAGGTATCTGCTTCATGTCATTCCAAGCCTCCTCATTCAATTCTTTCAACTTATCCATTGTCTTCTCCCAATGTGACATAGTATTTGCTCTTGCAGCAGACCAAAGTGCTCCTTTCATTTCCTGTCCAGGGTATTTCTTCCTCCAATTTCCATAGAGATGTTTAACACAGAATCTGTGATCAACATTCTCATCCATTGCTGCCAGTGTAGGAACAAGCCCCTGTAATTCAAGACATTCAAGTACCAACAAGTAAGAATGTAATTAAAATTAGTCTTAAAATTAAAACAACAGCTCAACCAACATGTAAGAATGTAATTAAAATGCAGTAATATATACCTTCTGCTGGTCAGATATAAAGCACCATCTCTTGCTCTCTATACTGTCTAAATCTGCCAGTAACAAGTCCACAAACCACTCCCAAGAATATTTTGTTTCAGCCTCTACAACTGCATATGCTATAGGATACATCTGATTATTACCATCCTTTCCAACAGCAGTCAAGAGTTGCCCCCCATAAACTCCTTTGAGGAAGCACCCATCTAAACCAATGAGAGGTCTACATGTGGTGGCAAAGGCTCTTTTGCATGCAGCTAGGCATACATATATCCTCTCAAATACTGCTACACCAGCACCTGCCATGGTTTTGATTTTGACAGTGGTTCCTGGATTGCTTCTTCTAAGCTCTTCACCATAACTCCTGAGATGCTTATATTGCTCCAAGGTTGCCCCTTCAATCATAGCTAAAGCCTTCACTCTAGCTCTAGATACTTGATATCTGCTCAACCTCACACTCCACCTATGTCTAGCTTCCTCAGCTAAAGCTTTCAGTTTCATATGAGGGGTGTGCCTTAGAAGGTGCACAAACTTCTTAGCAAGAAAACTGGGCCTTGCTTGTCGGTTTCTATTACTCAAATAGCATGTGTGCTCATCCTTAAATGTGACAATCTGAAAATAATTATTTTGTTTATACTTGGAAGCCCTCAAGTAAAATGGACACTTTTCAGTGCATTTTATCACAATCCTCTTTGTATCATTCTTATCAAACACAAGATCCTTCTTATTCTGCAAAGCATAGTTCCTCACAGCATTTCTAAACAGATCAGCATTTGTGAATATCTGGCCAACCTCAAATTTGATCACAGAATCATCATCTCCAGCCTTGAACTTTGGAAACTTCCTCTTTACATTGTCAATTTCTTCATCACTATCCTCTACTGGACTTTCTAGGTCTTCAGAACTCCCATTATCATCCACAAAATCTTCAAAATAGGCAACAATTGGGCTTTTGCAAACAGCATTAGGGACTTTGTAATCTACTGGAAGAACTTGACTCCAGTCAAAGGCTTCATCATAGTCACTGTCATCAAGGCTCACGTCACTGTCATCTTCAACTTCTTCAGAACCGCCATCATAATCTTCATCTTCGCTTGAAACCTCAGGTTCAGACCTTCTCACAAAACTAGCATCAATAACAACTTCAGCAGTTTCAGGTTGACTAACCTTCTTAGTTTCAGGTTGAGTAACCTCAGCAGTGTCAGGTTGAGAAACCTCAACACTTTCAGGTTGAGTAACCTTAGCAGCAACACTTTCAGGTGGAGTGACAAACTCCTCTTGAGTAACCTCAGGTGGAGTGACAACCTCAAGTTCAGGTCCAGTGAGAAGCTCAACTTCAGTGACCTCTGGTGGAGTGACAACCTCAGTTTCAGTTCCAGTGAGAAGCTCAGGTTGAGTAACCTCAGGTCCAGGGACTATCTGAACCTCATCATCATCATCAATTACCAAGCCTGATAGAGATCCAGGAACATCTGTCAATGTCTCAATGTAGAATGTAATTTCATCAGCCCCAATGTGCTCATCCAAGAACCTCACCACATCACTATCATTTGAAAAGTGTCTGCACCCATGTTGAAGGGAAAACCCAGGTTGAAGGTACCACACTTTGAAGGACCTGTAACCTAGACCTCTGGCTAATTTTACCAACTCAATTGAGTTTATGGTATCAACATCACACTTCTCAACACTTTCACAGACCCCATCAATATAGTCATACGTAGGGTGAGTCACAAACTTTTCCCCATGCCAAATATGTACAGTTGCCAATCTAGATTCCAACAACCACAGTAAATTGCAATAAATTAAACACCCTGAACCATAAAATATACAGGAAACGACAGAGAGGAAGGGAAAAGGTACCTCGAATGGCCAGCAGTGTGGACCACATGCGGAGCTTCACTGTTCGACAGCGAAGGGGTTTGCCTCGGATTCCTTGCTCCAGCCGATCCACGCCGTCCACGACCTCTCCCTCTCCTTGCCATGCACGAATCTTGGTCTGCAACCGTTCGATTCAGAGATAGAAACCCAGGAACTTGAGGGATTGAAGGCGCACACTTTCTCTTTGTTCTAATGGTGAATTTAGGGTTCAATTTGGGAAAAATTTGGGGGGAATCGGGTTTGGTCAATTTAGAGGGAATGTTTTTGAAAAAAAATAAAGGTTTAAAGAAATTAAAAATACACGTAAGCCACTTCCGTTTGGTCAACAGACAGAAGCTAACGGAAGGGCTTCGTTAGCACAGTTTTGTAACAAAGGGGAGTTTGACCACAACTTTTATACACGGGGGGTGCGGATCGCCCATTCTTGAAATATCAGGGGCCCAAATTGGAATTAAGCCTATTGTTTAATAAGGTAAGTAATCACTTTTGTTAAATATGGAAAACACATACTTCATTTGAAATTCATTTCATTACGTTTACGTTTCATGATGTTTACCTTTGAGTAAAATACACTCACCCCCCTCAAGATTTGCAAGAATGACACTCCACCCCATTCTTTTTAAAAATCTACACTCCACCCCATTTTTTATAAAGGCAAATTTTAGTGACGAAAACAAATTCCTCACTACTAAAAACTAATTACTAATTAGTAAAAATTTAAATAAATTTAATGCATATACACTATCATACATTAATTTATGAAAATAATTTTACTGAATTAAATTTAAAAAAACCATCCACTCTGTCTGTTAAGTCCACGTCCCATCTATCTCCAAATCATATTTCTCACCACAAACGGCCACCACCAAGCCTTTACTCCCTTTAACACGGCTCCACTGTCCCACAATGTGAAACCCCATGGCACCTCCATGCCTCAAAGTTTTGTTGCGACCTGAACCCCAGAACGTGAATCGCACATCCCTAAAGCCACTTGTTCAACTACTTCTTGTGAATTTCACCCCTTTAAGTTGTGAGCGAACGCTCTGTTGGTCTTAGATATTGTTGGATTTTGTTAAAAACGATGCTCCACCGCCTCGTTGGGCTCTAATAACCTCAGATCCACTTCATATTTTCATAATTTTGTTTCTCTATTTTCTTCACCCATTTGTGTTGCTTTTTTGGCCCACAACCCAATTTTGAAAATTGGAGGTATAAAGAGATTATTTTGATTAAAATTGAATTATTACCAAATATGAAAACACAAGCATGTTTCACTATGTTCGAGATATGGTTTGTAAATCGGGCAGGTGTGCTATTGCATAATTTGCATTATGAATTTACGGAGGAAAAACGCGATTGAGAGAATGAGGAGGATTGTGATGTTTTCATTTTTAAATTTATTGGATTATATTGATTTTTTTTTGAAATTATTGATTAACAATTTAAATAATAACTAATTATTAATGAAAAATATTTTTCGTCACTAAATTTGCCTCTATATAAAATGGGGTGGGATGTAGATTTTAGATAAGAATGAGGTGGAGTGTAATTCTAACAAACCTTAAGGGGGTGAGTGTACTTTACTCTTTACCTTTTCTCTTTACACATATCCATTCATAACTGAGCATGCATTCACTTTTATGATAGTTTTTTTAATTTATTTAAAACACGGTTGATGATAATTTTTAATTGAATGTTTGATTAAAACTTTCTTTAGACTGTCATAGTTGTTGAACTCAAAAAGAAAATGCAAGATTTAGTAATACCACAAAAAAATAGATTGGAAGCCCATATGACGCAAGAAAATGCAAGATTTAGCAAGATTTAGGATCTTTAATTTGTTTTTTGTCTGTCAAAAGTTAAACTGGTGGACGTTTTTCTTACAAACGAATTGAGGCAGCCCACCAACTTCATTGGTGAAGAGAAATTTTAGGGGATAAAAAAACAAAAAATAAAAAGAAAAGGGATTAAAAACAATAAAGAAAAGAAAAGAAAAACTAAAAGAATTTCTAAATGAATAAATTCTGGACTGATAACATTGACTCAATGATTCCCACATATTTATAATGTTAATATATGTAGAACTCCTAATTGCACAACCATTAGTTTCACTAATAATATATTCTGATTCTTCTTTGCACTAAAACCAGCAGTTTGAGCCACTAATAATATATGTAGTCATGAAATTTTGAGCCACAGGATTAAAAATTAGGTGGTACATATTCTGAGTATATATTTTACATTTGATTTGCCAAAATCAAATCTAAGTTACGTTATCCGATACTAATTTATAAATTGCTAGGATTGAATGACTGATTGCATCATAAAGTGACCACCGCCGCAAAGCAAATGTATTTCTGTGTGGTTATTAGGTGTTTTTTTCTTTTAAGCCCCTAATCAGTGTTTAGTACTGTGTTTATTATACACTTAAAAGAAGATCAACCCAGAAATAACATATCTCTGTTATCCATTGTCACAGGGTAAATAGACATTAGGACTTATTTTAAAATAATAAATAAATGAGACTCTTCTTGATAAATTGAAAAATGAAAATTGTACATGTTACACTTAACTAGTTGAGGAAAATTAAAGCTGAAGTCAAGTGTTTTCTGAAAGTTCTGACAGATTTGCAAGTCAAAGATCAGTCATGTGTGGAGAATATGTCTTGAAATTAATTAACTAATGGAAATGCTTTCACTTTATTTGAATCAATATTAAGAAAAATAAACTCTGCTTTTCCTTTCACAATTGTCATATTCGTTGGCCCGTTTATGGCTTCTTCGAGAAGATGTTAATGATAGGTTGGACATGTATCAAAACAGAAATTCATTGGGAAAAAAAAATGTTATCTATACAAATAAAATAGGAAAATGTTATCTAAACATTTATGGATATCCATTCAATAGATAAATTTTGTGGTCAATTTTAACTATTAAAAAACTGTATTTGTTAAAGGATGTCGAACATGATTGCGAGAGTTTGAAATGACTAACGAGATGAACCTTAATGTGATAATTTCAAACAGTCACAATTATTTTTATTTTCTTTTTTAAACAAAAAGTTTGTGATTATTAAAATAAAAGTGTGTCGCTTAAATCTACTACTTCTTATTCTCAAGTTTGCATTTTACTATTTCTACAAAACCTCCAATAGCGTTTTGCCACGTGTCCTTCTTTTGTTTCCTTTTGTTTTATTTTTTTTACCGGATCTCCCAAAACTACCCCTTCTCTCTCTTTTCCAACAGACCTCCAATAGCAACCTCTTCCAGCGCTGTCGCACGGCCACCTCCACTCTTCCAGCGCCACCACCACCTCCTCTCTTCCCATCACCACCAACCACCAAATCATCTACCACCGTATCAACCCGGTTCCTTCCCCTCAAACCCACCACCACCGCCCACCTCTTCACCGTTAGAATTGCACCGCCACCTTCACCACAACCTAATTCAAGCACCACTGCTATCGCTCCCTCTCTTTCCAGATGGCGCCACCGCCGCCGCCATTTCCTTCTTTTTTCACGATTTCTTGCTTCATCGACTATATCGACGTCACCGATGCCACAGATTTCCCATTTCCAGCGATTTCCGACGTCACTCGGCGCAGAACATTATTCTCCGGTGATGCCCATCACGTTACCCTGTCAACCCTTACGTGGGTAAGCTATCATAACAGTTCTTTTCTGAACTGGTGCATTGCACTTTTCATACGTTTCCTCCTAATTCTGTTCTTTTTATGAATTTTTATCTAATATTGTTGATAAGATGTGCATTTTTGGGGGAGATTTGGTACTTGGTTTAGCACTTCTCATACGTTTCCTCCTAATTTTGTACTTTTTATGATTTTTTCATCTGATATTGTTGACTACATGCAGTTTCCTGAAAGATTTGCCCTAGATTTCATCTCACTGATTTTTGGGGGATTTGGTATGGAAGCATGCTGAGTTGTCTATCTTATCCCCAACTCTTGGATTTTTACAACTTGTGTCATGTCCATCTTCAGTTGAAATTTGGTATAAATACTCTCACAATTGTTTGATTATCTCACTCATTCCACTACACTGCATGTATTTCTTAGAATGCTCCTACCACAACTACTCAATTTGGCCTGACCCCCTTACCTTCTTCTCATCGTTAGAAAGGGTCTGATGCTTATAAGTTGTTTTTTTGCAGGATGGGACAAAATGAGGATATCCATTGCTTTGTAGAGAAGGTGGTAGCTTGGTCTTGAGCAAGAGGGAGCAGAAGGTAGAGAATTTGCTATTCTTCACTGGTATGTATTTTGTTATTGTTCTAACTCACTGTTTCTTATGTTTTCTTTTGTGTTTTTCGTTTCCCCGTTCACTTATTATGGTTTTTCTTCTTACTTATCTCCCATATATATGGTTTTTTTCCCTTATATATCTCTCATATATGTAAAAGTGAATTAAGATTAATATGTAAAAATCCTTTGTGTGCAGGATAGAGATGGTCAAGCAACAATAGTTGTCTTTAGATCCATTTATAAAGGAGAAGAGGTTGGTTGATGCATATATCTAATAGTCCAATAGTATCTTTAACTGATTGAATTTAGTGAATTGTTTGTTGTCACCTACCAATGATTGTTGATATTGATGAAACTAAGGTTCAAAGAGACCATCTATGGAAAGTTACCATATTTATTTTCTGATGTTCTTAATATATTTCCCTGGATTTAAGATTTCTATACCATTGATGGTTCATTTGTTAATTTAGTGTCAATAAGTTACACTTTAAATTTTATTTGGCAATTTGCTATTGAGGTTCAGATCAAATCCTTAAAAGTTATGATTTTAAAACTGAAAGCTAAAAGATGTGGCTTTATAGAATGCCTAATGATGAAGAGAACATGTGTAGGTTGCAAGATAAGCTTTTTAGCAACTGTGTAAGCCTAAGTACATACTTTTTAGAGGGTTGTTAGGCTTAAGGAGCAGAAGATCCAACTCAAGAATGACTGATGTAATGTAACGATGATAAGAAATTTATGAAAGAGGTAAGTTTGTAATCCATGATTTAAAACTTTCCTCATGCTATAACAAATGATTTGTGATTCTGATTCAGGTTTCTGTGTTTGTGTCTGTGTATTGCCTTTATTACTCACAATCTGTATTATAAAATGTCTTTTATTATTGAATCCGATTTCATTTTCAAGCATAGCTTCCTTTTTTATTTTATATTGCATGTTGTTAAGTGGTCCTTCCTTCACTGATTTTACTAATTATCCGTAGTTCGAGTATTTGTTTCTCCCTAATTCCTTTTGTAAATGTTCAGGCGTTTTCAAAAATCATCATTTCTTAATTGTTCAAAGTTCAAACTGGTAGGTTCTCCTGCTGATTGCATCCTTCTACCAAGTAAGTCATAGAATGCCTTATATTGTTGGTTCGAGTCTAAATAGGTATGTCATGTTTTCTATATTTCAGCTACATACTTGGTAGGGCTCCCCGAATGAGAGAGGCCAACTGAGGATTTGGTGGCTGGTCTTAAGCAGCTTGGTCTTCGTGTAGATGTTGATTGTTCTATTGGTACAAACTGTCCAGGTATTTCACCTACTTATATTTAATGCTTTGGGGCTATATCTACTACTTCTTATTCATGAGTTTGGATTTCACTATTCCTACAAAACAACCAATCACATTACGCCATCTGTCCTCCTTTTTGTTACTTTTTCAAATTTTGTTTTTCATCTCCACCGTTCATCTGATCTTCTTCTTTTTACTGATTTTCAGTTTTTTTTCCTTTGCATTCTTTTATTGATCTGAAGCCCTACGACCTACACTAAGGAATATTAACCTTATTATTTTAACCTACGATCTTCTTCTACGTCATATGAGTGTATTCTCACCCATCTTCGTTCGCCGGCTCCATCTTTTGCTTGCTCATCAGTCATCCATGACGTTTACAACTCAATTTCTCATATGCTCCCGTCAAATCGCGTCTCTGCTTCCTTCAATTGCATCATCGCCGACGCTCGCTTTCCCTCGCCGAAAATGGTGGAACCAGCCATATTTTGACAGCTCCCTGCATTCACTGTAATTTGGTCATCCTTCTTTCTAAATTCCAGATCTGAGTGCATTCCCAAGGAGTAAATCGTGGATAAGCAATCCTTTGGTCAGTTTCCAGTCTAAATCGTTTTAAATGTTGCTGATTTTCCTTGATTTTTTCGTACTTCTGATTCATCTTTATCTGTGTTCACTTTATATTTTCACTTAATTTGGTTTTTGGAGTAAACATTTTAGATTAACCTACAGCTCTATCAGTTGTAGGTATGTCAGTTAATTTATGCAATTTCTCTATAAATACTCCCTATGTGAGGATTTTCATTCATCCTGCTTTCCCATATCCCATTTGCACCTTTGTTCAACCATTTGTATATTTTCACTGATTTCTCCAATGTCTGGTCCTGCTTCAGCAAATTCGAAGCTTATGCCCTGGAAGAGAAGCATGAAAGATCAGAGCAAGGAGCTCCATAGTTGGCAATTATGATCTTGAATTTGTTGAAATTTGTTGAAGGAATGTCTGCCACTGGTAAATTAGCATTTTCCTCTTTTTTAAGTTGTAGTATTTAGTAGTTTTTCTTGTTTTTAATTTTATTGATTTTAAAAAAGGAATATGAAGAAGTAAATTCTCCTCACTGAAGAAGGATACATGATATGCCTAAAGTTCCTTTTACAATTGTCATTGACATAATGAGCTGGTATAGATTGAAGCAATAAGTAAGGAATGAAGAGTGATCAGAATTTAGACTTGGTGCTGATTTTATGTTTGATCGCTTGAAGGATGCTCAAGGATTCTCAGTTCTCTATATGGATTATAACTCTTCATCATTTATTTTTCTTAACTTCCTTGCCTCTTTTACATGTGTTATGTTAAATGTCCCCCTTAAAAGTTGTAAACTTTATTTGTAAGGGGAATGTTTAATTTTTAGGTGTTTCTTGGTTAAATTTTTCTTAACTTCAATGCATGATTTATTGAGTTTGTTTGCTGGAACATAGAAGGACTTTGCAGAACTGTTCAGCCAAAACAGTGTTGAAGGGTATCAAGATAGTCTGTCATGTTTGCAGCTTATTTATGTTTTCATGTTCTTTCAAGTTTAATTCTTTTAAACTTGATTGGGTAGGACAAGTATCTCTTATCCTTTGTGCCCCTCTGATATGAAATGATTTGATATCTCTCTTCAAAGTTCAAACCCATCTGTGATTATTTTTTTGTCGGGAAAGACACCTTTCAGAAATAAGATTTAACATTTTATTATCATGCTTTAGTGGTTTAATGTCTAGGATACTTTATTTCTGCAAAGAAAGAAAGAAACAAGGATGTAAAAATCAGCAGAGATTAATATATGATGTATTGGTGTTCACAAGTTTCTTAGTGGTTCAATGCCTCTTGCTAAAGATAGAGCTTGCACTTATGATTTTGAACTTTAAACTGTTTGCAGTCAATGAAATGCATGATGCAATAATGAGTACAATTCTGCTTTGTGTGATTTAGTTTTCTAGACTTAGATGCAAGTGCAGTTCATGATTGAGGGAGCCACTTCAAATTATCCACATGTTTTATTCTAATCTTTGTGTTGTAAATCTTTCATCAAGAGAAACATGTGAGAAATTGTGCTATTAAGATTATTTTCGTTTGATCTTCAATGGTTAAGATTCCCGCCTACCCGGTTTCCATTTGTATTTAGTTGGTTACATTACACTCGCAATAACTCCTGTTAGACATGTATTTACAGTTTTTTAGAATAACCTTTGAGAGATATATTGTGAAAGAAACTCAGGTTAGCATGTTAAATTTTGAATTTTATGTTACCCTAAGCTGTTTGTAAATTGGACTGCATCATATCAATTTTAAACTAGCTTATTGGAGTGAAATGTACCCTGGCAGTTGGTCGTATATGTTTTTCTTATTTCGCATATGTTTGGATGCGGGTTGAGTGCAATGTCAACATTCTTTCATCCTAATCCAAAGGAAAAGTTCTGTGTTCACTTTTGTCTCGAAATAAGTGTTGGCGTTCGTTTGCACTGATCCAAACATAGCTGAATGATTTGTATCTTATATGTTTATTTCAAATTTAGTGAAGTTGTACTAATTTATGTAAATACTGACATGGTACTTTATGGGATGTGTGTCAGCTACCTAGAATGCAGGTGAGTGATCCTGTTGCAAAGTATTATGGGCTTAAGCGTGGACAAATCGTGAAGATAATTCGGCCAAGTGAGATTGCAGGCAGATATGTCACCTACTGATTTGTTGTTTGATAACTTCCTTGAATATACTGACCTTACTATCCTTACTATGCTACTGTGTTCCGTTATCAATTGATATTGATACGAAGCTTGGACAAGGATGCAAAGCCTTTTGGAATAGGGTGACCTCTTTCTGTTTATACTTTATAATAGATAAATATTTGTGTTACTATTGGAGCTTTGGAATCAAAAGCGAGCATGATCTTATCATATAAAAATGTGTTGAAAGGCATTTTCTCTAGATTGATCTTATCGTATGATAGTCTGATCTTATCGCTCACAATGGCTAAACTCATTTCCGGTTCCTGATTTGAATCACCATTTTCTGGTATTTGCTGTAGTTTTTTTTAATGGTACTATATTTCTATTCCAATCAATTTGGGTATTGTTCTTTTTATTCTTACGCAATTGAAACATGAAGGATTCATGGGCAGGAGTGAAAAAAGAAAGGTTATTGAGTCAAATCCACAGTCACAAGCTATGTGCTTATTTGATGCTTCATACTAACCATAAAGGGCAAACCAAACTTAATATTGCAGAGTTATCCAATTAATGTCTATAAATAAGATGAAACATTGAGACATAAAGAAGATAATAACAACATATAAGTGTTTTACTAATTTAAATTGTATTTTAGTAAATATATCATTGTATTATTCCATATATATCAATATTCAATGATTATAATTAACAATTGATTCGGTAAAAAATTACCCGTGCATCACCGGGCAAACGGGCTCTATTCTAGTGTTACTATATGAGAGAGTCTTGTATATGAAAGAGTAAAATACTGAACATTTGAACATGTGGATGTTTGAAGTTGATGGTCAGGTTCCGCCTTTGAGAAAGAAAAAAAAAACTTGCTTTATGGCTCTCTAAACACATTTTATTTTAGAGCATAATAGAATTATATGAAATTAGAAATATTGAGCATGTAATTGAAGGATAAAATTGTTAATTTTTTTTGTAACTACTTTTAATTGATAGCATGAAAGCAGTATTGGAATTGTATACAAAATTATATATGAAGATTGAGCATTTAATTGAATGATTAGGATTATATGATAGTTAGTTATTTTTAATTGTGAGTGTATATGTGATTAGAGAGCATGTATACATGGTTATAATTTGAACATTGAGCATGTTAATTTTTTTTGGGCAGGTCATATGATAGTTAGTTACTTTTAATTGAGCATATTAATTAATTGAGCATGCATACTGCAGATGCAGCAGGCTAGTGCTTCTCCTAGTCACCCAGTGTTGTTGGTATTTTAGTTGGTGATGTTATTTCTGCTACTCCTCCCCCTGCTCAATCACGTTACCAGCAGGATTATCAGGAAGATAAGGATAACTCAGAGGGTGTAGAGTAATATGAATAGAGTAGTTTTAAGGGCTAGCCCCTAATATATATTGTATTTTTTTAATTACATGGTTTACATTTATTTGTAATAAATAATTGTTATTTTTTACTATATATATATTATTATTATTATTATTATTATTTGAAACCAAAATAGCTCAATCTACATTGCCATAGTGATAACAATACAATCAAGCACCATGCAATGGAACCAATCAATTCTTAAGAAAAAATAAGTCCATTCAGCATCAAATATCCAAATGCTTGATCTCAAAAGCAAAACGAGTGAAGCACTATGAAAAACATTACATAAAATTACCCTAAAATCTCCCTCTTCCCCTGAAACCACCACCCCGTCCACCACCTCTAGGAGGACCACCTCTCCCACCCCTTGGGCCACCCCTTCCACGAAATCCACCACCTCCACGGCCACCTCTGCCTCCACCACGTCCTCCGCCTCTACCGGCGCTTGCTGATCCCTTTGGTTATTATTATTATTATTATTATTATTATTATTATTATTACTATTATTATTATTATTATTATTATTATTATTATTATTATTATTATTATTACCTTTTATGACCTGCCCAAAATGTTTTTTGTTTTTTGTAATTATGTTACATGAAATGCATGATCTGTTTTTTTTAAGAAGGAAACAATGTATAAATAGTAGTGTACGTGTGCATTTACCGTGCCTCAAGACCTTTAATTAATTTCTAACTTTAGAGGGAATTATTTCCTGCATATATATTACATTATCATGGTCATGGCTGGTAGAGACCAACTTAGTATATAGTTGGACGTCTTATTTTCTCTACATTGATTGGTATATTACAAAGCCATCCTGACTTTATTATAGTTCTAAATGATCAGTACGTGCACACTCTAATTCCTGCGTTTCTCAATCAACTTCTGCAACTCCTCCTTTTTAGCTCCCACCATCTTTTCAACTACTTTGCCTTTCTTGATTAATATAAATGTTGGCATCGCTTGCACCTGGAATGCCTGAGCCACATCCTGTTTCCATTTGTATCAAGATGTATGTGTTAAACAAAATGTTTACACGTTTTGTCAAAAAAAAAAGGGTTAAAGATCAAGGTGAAATCATAGGAATCACATGCACCATACCATTAACACATCCACATCAATCTTAATGAACTCAACATTTGTGTACTTTGCAGCAAACTCTTTGATAATTGGATCCATGTATTTGCAAGGCCCACACCAGTTAGCCGTGAAGTCAATAACCATCTATAGTAAAGTTATAAAGACAATTCCATCATCTCATAAAAATCCAAATTAAAATTTCAGCGATTGAATATTTATATATAATTGGGAAGTTTCCAGCTAAATTATATCAAACTTACCAGCTTGTTTGTTTCTTTGGAGGCATCAAAGTGAGCCTTCCATTTAGCAGTGGAATGGAAGGTGAGGATCCGTGGTGATGACTTTGAAGATCTATCAACAGACTCTAAATTGGAAAGGTTGGCTCCCATAATGTAATTGGTTCCTTTTGAGGAATGAAGAACCAAAATTGATCAGAGAGGCTATGTGAGAATTGTTGTGATGAGTGAGTTATGGATTTTAGTTAAAGAGTTTGGGCTTTATATAGAGTGATAAAGGATATTAAGAGCGTGAAATATTATTATCATATTCTAAATTAAACCCGCTAGTTAAAAAAAAGTATATGATTCTTTTACTTTAAAGTGATCAGAGCTATTACTAACGATTTTGGTTCAAGTGGCTATCTCATTAATCTTAAGCGATGACTTCAGTTTGAGTCTTATGAATGGAAAAAAGAAAAAAAATCTTTACTAAAAGAGCAAACTTCACCAAGAACCACCAAAATGCGAATATTGCTTGCTCGAATAAGATTGCCCACGGTAAATATATTTGTGCTAAGACAAAAAAGTGACTTGTAGCTAATAAGCACCCCTGCAGCCGATTTTTGGGAGCATAATTGCTTTGTAATCTGGTGAGGATTAGTGTGTTTTCTTTTGTCCCTCCAATTACTTCCATCCAATTTGTGAGAAATTATTCTCTAGAAAAAGTCTTCAGAAACTAAAGATCCGTGTGCCAAAAAGGTCTAAAGGAACTCAAAATTTTCGGCTCAATGCACATTTGTCTAAGCATTAGTACCATAATATGCATCTCATCATTTGCCAATATAGTGTGTCTTTTAATATACTTTTTACCAACGAAATTTAGTCTCGTGATGCATTTTTGCTTTCTTAAAGGAGTGTCATAGCTCTTTTCATCAAATCTTCGGCTGCAAGGTTTGCGAAATGTGAATAGGAGAAAATTTATATCCCAAAGCAAAACAAAAAAGATGATTCAAAAAAAGCAGGTAGGTTAAGAGAATGAAGCTAGAAATGAAGAAAGTTCGATTGACATTCTGCGTGAAAATTTGATTCCTAAATTTGTTGGTGGAGTTCTCCAAATATATCATATGGAATCTCATTCCTGTCTGCATCAACTTGAGATTCTAAAGAACAATAGCAGTAATACGTTCTCATTGATGTATGTATGATGTCAGTGTATGTGTTAAAAATTTCATCGGTCAATTCATATTAAACTCAGCACTTCAAAATCTTGTTAACGTCAAATTGATATTTTAAAATATGTGGAAATAAACATTAATTCATTATAAACCTATAGTTTTTCAAAATTTACAAGATTTACCACAAGTGATACAGATGGTGAAATTATATTTCAACGGTTGGATTGACAAAAATACATATTCGATCTATAATTATTAAGTTACTGATTGAAAAAAAAGTACATATTTGATTACAGTTATTAAGGTGTAAAATTACTAATGTGATAAAGTTGGCTAAGTGAATTATTTCCCTATATATGTGTGGGTGTCATAAGTTTCCCGTATCTATGAGTTTCATATTTCATTGACTTTGTTGTATGGGATTAAATTAAGTGCCTTCTATTGAGGATTTACCAATTACGTGACGTGAACGCTTTTGTTTATATAAAATATTAGTGGGAATTGAATCCATCTTATTTTATGATTGAAAAAAGCTTCCTTGTAGTCCTCTCCTCTCCTCTTGACGCTATCTTGGTTGCCTTTCTTAGATGTATTCTAAAAGGGTGTCATACATCCATTCCAAAAACCACCTTTGTTCCTTAAGTTTTACTGCTTTCACAGTAAATTCTTAACTGAATTTGTGCAAAGGTTGCACTCTTCATGGAACTCAGCAGCAGAACACTAAGGGTGGAGTAAGATGATCAACAATCCCTACACTGAATGCAGTCTTAAATTTTCTACCAAGGCACTGCTTATGCAATTCGTGCTTAAGAAACCCTAAGACCACCCTCTAAAATTTCCCTTTGCGCATTATGGTATTCTACCTGCCAATGAAAGGACAAGGACACTGATGCAAACCATTTGCAGGCTTACGCAGAAAATCTAAGAGCAACATTGCAGATCATCATAAGTCAGCAAATAAGTTTCTTCCTGTAAGATTTCAGATAAAGGTCCATACTAGCTACTGGACTACAAAATGGTGGAACGGGATGTTGGAAGTGTCAAACAAAATCATTCAAAACATGTTTCATGCTAGGCGAATAAAAAGTTCAACACCAACCAGAGACAGTAACAAACACTATGAACACCACATAGTTACGATTGCACCCCCACATCACCTGCAACATTATTAACAAAACCACCTGAACCATTGTTGCCATATGAGCCTCTGCCACCTCTTCCTCTATTGTTATAATTGTTCCTAGGATAGTAATTCCCGGGCTGGTCAGCGTATTGATTGCGGCCATTTTGGTAGTAGCCTCCTCTGCTTCCACCACGACCCCGTCCATTTGAGTAACCCCTTCGACCACCTCCACCACGACCACCGCGTTGGTTCTGATAACCCCTCCTCGGGTAATGTTGATCCTTTGCATCTACATCTGGTTGATTGAGCTCTCCAGCCACCTGGGGATTGGTCTGTTCATGTTCAACATACTCCACCTCAACTGCATTTTCTGCTTCTACATCTTCCTGCAAGGGAAAAAGCTCTGGCATCAGATCAAGTTCAATGTCAGCAAAGGTACACAGCCAAAATTATAAATACCTTCTGAAGCTCCCGTTCAGGATCAGACTGATCATCTGTAGATCCATGTCCTTGGAAATTAATGGTTCCCTGATCCTACAAAACACATAAAACTTGTAAAGCTAAAAGTGCAAAGCATCAGATTTTACATTGGCTGAAACCAAAGAAGATATAAACTTCAGCTATCAAACTTAGATGTTCTTTACCAAAACCAATCAAACAGTGAAAACTTGAAGAGTAGACACTTATCTAATAGAAATCATATGCAAGAACAAATAAAAGACCAGAGATCATATGAAAGAATGTTTAACTATTCTTAAACTTCTGGGATATTGGGAAAAGAATATCTTCAAATAGCCATATTTGCACAGAACAAAAATGAAACAGGAGGAAAGAACCAGAGAAATGCAACTATAATACTAAACAAGCTAACCAGAATTGAAACATCGAAAAAACATGTAAAAAAATGGAAGTTAATTTACTGTTTATAATAAGTGATGAAACTCAAGGTATGTAACAATAAACATTGCCGAATGAGGGAACACGGACAGCAGCAACTAGCAAAGACAATAAGTGTACACAATCAGTTTATGTAAAAAAACTGTCATTTATTTTCATCACCTCACTTCTGTCCTCCCTGAATGATAATTTTCAATAGGACTTTTATTAGAAAGTGAAGCATAGTTTGTGCTAAATGATGGAATTATATTTAGTATTTGTATTCACATGAACTTTATGAAATATTGCCCGTAAAGTTGTAAAATATATTTGTAACTCTCTGACACTATTACATGCAGCAACAGCTACAATACAATGACTGCCCCAAACTGCAATAGCAATTTCATTTATCATACTTGGTTATGCACTAGAAATCTAGAATGGAGTCTGGACAAAAGATCATGGGATTGAAAAGCCTATAAGCAATTTTCTTTAAGGTGTGAGGATTGTTGTACAACTCTTTGGAATCAACAATAATCAAACACAAAGCAGTTTTTCTTTAAAGAAATTATTTTCCAGAAGGCTTCAAGAAAAATCCTCAAATAAGTAACAAAAAACATTTTAGATTAACAAGCAGGAATAAATGTAGAACTAAGATCTAAACAGAAATTAACCTATATCCAAGGTGAAATGTCATTATTCACTTCCTTGGAATTCTAATGTCAACAAATATAACTTTGGAATTGGTCCCCAAATAATAGCATGGCCTACAAGTTGATAACATATTTTAAACAAGTATCTTTAGGTAGTTAACAGCACCAGACTTTCGGTTAACAATGATTAAAACTTTTGATAGGTGTCATTCTATGTTATGACATGGGTTAGAGAGGAAAATTGATATGGTACAGGCAAAGACAGACAGGAAAATCCCCACCGATCATTATATGTAGTTGAAATTATCAATAAGAAAAGCTCAGAACAAAGGAAGTTTAACAGGGCCAGCTCTGCTTTATTATCTGTTCGACGCTAATGACAACTTTAAGTCCGGTTCTGAACTTCTGATAGAACTCAAGAAGAAAACATAGACTCCTCTACTAATAGAATGGGTAACACTAACTAATATACTGATTGTACCTCCCCAGAGCCTCAGCTCTTATTACAGATGTTCCCTCTCCCAGAGAAAAACCTCTACTATTACTATAATACTTTCACTTGATTCCTTCCTCTCTTTCCCATCATACCCTATAAACTCGGCTCACTGCTAACCCCGACGTGTTTGGTTGTGGAGCAATAAAATTGTCGCTAGCTTAACTGCCCATAGGAACCATTACTAAAAAAGTACTGACTCTACCTTCAAATGTCATTGTCTTTGTATCTGTATACACCAAACTAGCGAGAGCCCAAACATACACTCCAGGTACTCATCCAATGTGCCTCCCTCACCTTGAACAACAATAATTTCGCCTTCCTCATTCCGCCACTCCCCCTCTCAAAATTATCATCATCAACGTCTTTTCTCAAGGTGTTGGGTTAAGGGTGACATTTCAAGCCACATAAAAACCACAAGTTTTCTTCCACCCCGTGAACCCTCATCAATTGGGTGTTTCAAGCCTGTGGATTGTTCTCTATTCTTTGGGTCTCCATTCTAACAGCATGCAGTTGAAATGTCAGGATCACTACCACGTTGCTGTGAAGAAATATTATTGGGTCAGAATTAAGCCAAAACCCGATTTGAATTAGAAGGGGTCAGGGCATGGGATAGCAAGTTCGGTCATCCATATCCCTAAGGATCGGGATCGCTTTACTTGTCTTCATTTACAAGGTCTGTTACTAGGTACGACTACACGTGGGTAATGATGTATTCGCCAAAGGAGTCTCGCAGACTCAGCTTCAATGTACTAGCTTCATCATCAGCCATCAAGGAGTTGGGTTAAAGGTCCTAACCCATCTACGGATATCACAATGCAAACCTACAAGTAAATAACTGATATATTGCTCCTCAAGCAGTCTAGGAATATGAGATGATAGAACCTCAAACAGCTCAATATACTCATCCATCGTACCTTACTGCTCCAAATCAGTGAGTTCTTCTAAGAGATAACACACCTTTGAGCGCCATACTTCACAAAAAGGGCCTGTTTCTATCTATCCCGAGTTATATTATCCTCTTGATGGTGCTCCCTTCCATTCCATACTCATCCGAGAGACATTGCTTCCATGTTAGCCAAGCGTGCATCAATCCTATCTACTCTGTCAGACATCTTGGGGTGGCATGGAAGTGATCCAGCATGTCGGAGTTCAGACCAATTGATAGAACACAAAAAGAAAAGAAAATTCTACTATCAACAGAGTGGGTTGCAGTCAGTGATTTTACCTCCCCAAAGCCATATCTACAATTACAAATGTTCCCTCTCCTTGAGAAAAACCTCTACTCTAACTAAGATACTTCCACCTGACTCCTTCCTCTCTCTCTCTTCCCACCTTCTCCTATATACTCAACTCACCACTAATAAAATATTATCCTTTTCTAACTAACTGATATACTGGCAGATTTCTTCCATTTCCTAGAATATAGCTTCACTGCCCTCTTTGGACCTGGGTCACGCAAATGACCTTTCTCAAATTCTGCAGGTCTATCATGTTCATAGTGCAGAAACATTTTAGAAGAAACATACTGGTTTTCTTCAAAACTCAGATCCACAATGAGATTCTGAGTGATTTAACCCTAACCTAGTGTATGTAGCAGAAGAATTATAGAAAGAAACAGCAAACATTCTTCTCCCATCCCTCCCCTCATACTTGTACTATCAAAATTCACAAACAAGAGTCACATTTTAATAAAAGTTCTATCGCTCTCAAACTACAATTTATACAACAAGGGTAATGTTGATAGATAGTGTGCCTCTATCATGAGTCATGAAACAGTCCAAAAAATATACTACAGAACAACTATGTTTGGATTGATGAAAATAAATCGAACGGAATGATACTATGTTCAATATTTCATCAAGTTTAAAACATGATGAAATGGCAGACTTAATGGAAAGTACTACATTCGATCTAGTATCCCTAATTGATTAGCCTGCAATGACATGGAACCAGCCTCCTTCTTCAATCCATCATAAAAATATCCAAACAATAGAAGGGTATCCTTATTCTATTCCACACTGATTCATTTCATGTAATCTAACAAGGCATTCAATCATAAACTTAACTCATATGCAAGTGACAAAATTTCAAAAAACAACAATTCCAGCAGGCATTGTATTATACCTTCTCCTGAGGCTGAGAATCAGAACCCTCGACTTCCACGTGAACCGGAGAGTCATGCACCGGCACCTGGAAAGATCCATAACTTCCAGCAGCGGCAGCAGCAACTTCACCCGGAGCTTTCATCTCAGGTGTGGTGGTGAAGTACTCCGACGACATAATCTTATTCAACTTGTCCCTCAAACCAGCATCTACAAAACAAAAATTGCTCAACATCAGTCTAATTCCACAACAAAACATGCAAGCCACAAGCAAAAACCATACATGTAACACCAGCATTGGGCTCAATGGGCTGTTCAGCCTTAGACAGCCAGAGCTTCGCGTGCTCAATGCACCGTTGCAGCGCGTTCTTGTGGGAGAAGCTCGAATCGGCGGGGCGCGAGATCAACAAACCCCGCAGGTCGGAAATCGAGTCCAGGTCCTTCTCCCCGAGCAGATCGGTGGCGTCGTCGGTGACATAGTCATAAGTCAAGCAGCAACCACGCTCGAGCGTCCTGGTAAGCATCGTCGATGTGAAGTCGTTCTGCGACTTCACCTCAAAGAGCGAGCCTAAGTAGAGCAAGTTGAGAATGTCCTCGACGACGTCGCTTCCGGTCGAGTTCGGGCGCTGCTGCGTCGTCTCAGGTAGGGTTCCACCGCGATTTTGGAGAGCCAGGTCGAGTTCTTCGGCTAGGGCAGAGGAGAGAGGCTGGCGAAGCTTCTCGAGCTCGTCGATGAGGGCGAGGACGGAGGGTTTGGAACGGAGGACTTCCTCTTGCTCCTTGTTCAAGGGCTTTCCCTGAGCGAGTGACTCTTCCATGGCGGTGATGCGGTTCTGCTTCTTGCGGAGGGCGCGGAGGCGCTTGTTGATAAGGTTCAGGACGGGGCCGTCGTTTGCTGCGGTGGCCGCCATTAGCAACCTAGCGCCTCCGGGAAGGAAATTTGAAAGTGATTGAAGCGGTGTACGGCGGAGGGTGCCGCGGGGTGCGGCGGTGGAATGCAGTGAGAGGGTGTGAGTGAGAGAGTGAGGGGTTTTGGTGTTGGTGGCTTGTTGTGGGAGTTTATAAAGAGAGAGGATTTTGGCTAAGGGGAGATGGAGGGATAGGTGTGACTTTTGGATGAAATGAAATCATATCAAAGTAACCCAAACCCATTGGGCTTGTTGGCCTTCTTCTGTTTTTGGACCCAATCAAGGTTTCTTCATCATTTTTAATAAACTTGTTGAATCAAAATAATTGATAGTCACCCGCATTTCGGGATATTTTTGTTTTACGGGAAGATGTAGTTTTCATTAAAAATGTTCGACTGAATGTCAAAAAGAACACAGGATTGGATATATGGTGGAACACCGAATTCAACCAAGATTCATCCTTATGAGATTGAGAATGCTGAGTCAACTTGTTCGACGCGTAATTTGCATGTCTAAACGTTGCGGGACTAGAACATGGGGAAATTTTCTTTATCTCCAGCATAACGCTTTCAAGGCGTGTGTTAACCGAGCTAGCTTGCATCAGATGGGTGGATATTATGGGATAAAAAAAAAGCTTTTGGATAATGCACTTATCACTTGATTACCACATTAAGTATTTAGCCGCTTCTTTAGAGCCTCGAAATTCTTCCCTCATATGGAGTGTCATCCGCAATGTTGTACCAACCAAATTGAGACTTTGGAATAGAGGGGTAACTTGACCTCTTGGTGCCCTATGTGTGATGAGTGGAGGAGAGCTTGGATCATACGATGAAGAGTTGTGCTTGGAGTAGAATTTTCTGATCTGGATCAACGTTGGGCATCTCTTGGGATAACTCTCGTCGACAGCGTTTCATTCTGTGGTTGAAGGAGATTGTCCTTAATGCTATAAAGGAGATCATATAATGGGATGTGTTCATCACTTCTTTACTATGTTCTTGCTCTCAAGTAATTCTTGTTCCTGGTTCTAGTCCTTTTTTCTCTTTCATTGTATTTGGGTTAGCACCCCTTGTGTTGTTTTGAATGCAATGCCTTGGCTTATAAAAAAATGTAATGGGATATATGCTCTTTGCTATGGCTTATGACGTGATAGAAATCATATATGTTTTGATGGAAAATTGATGGATGTGAGGACATCTGTTTCAGCTACGTTATAATAGTTGAAAGATTACCATGAAGCTCAGATTATTCTTTGTTAGGGTGTTGCCTTTGTGCACGCTGTTTTTAGATCGTAGATGGGCTCCTTCAGGGCATGGCAAGGTGAAGCCTAATGTTGATGTTGCGCAAGCTCCGACTGGGTGGACGAATGGGGTTGTGCTTTGTGATCTTGAAGCCATTGTTTTGTTTGCTGCCTCTTCCAAATGTTGTGTTGATCTTGGTGTGGATCATGAAGAAGTTATGACCGTAAAATCTGACATGGAGCTAGCTCTAGAACATGGTTTCCTGACCATTTTCGTGGAGTCTAATTCTACAAGGGTTACGAGAGCTATCAATGCGGTAGAAGCTCACAATTCTTATCTAGCTTCGGTGGTGTAGAAATTCAGAGACTTGTTAGGTTTTTTAGTTCTTTCTCTTTCTCTCATATTTATAGAGACTAATAACGTAGCTCATAGTCTAGTTAAGAACTCTCTTATTCATCCAGATGAGGTTTGAGTTGATAATCTCATGATTTATTTCAATGCTGGTATCCGTACGGATTTGTTCCATATTTTATTTCAATGAAAGTTTAAATTGAACGTAAAAAAAACTTTAGCCGCTTATAAATAAAAATTATGAACAAAAATATACAAATGAAACTTTTAATTATTTAAAAAATAAATTATGTGATTTTTTTTGAAACCAAGTTATGTGAAATACGGTCATTACGTTTATTTGGTATTATGCATCAAAATTCAAATTTACTTTTGATATTGACCATTAAATTGTAGAGAAATAAAATAGGTACAAAAATATTTAAAAAATGATATAAATAAAGTCACTTGACATTACAAATGAAAATATAGTGCCAAAAGTATCAACATTTGCAAATTAGTTGTTTTTCAACAAAAAAGTATCTACATTTTTTGCTAGAAAATGTGAATGGACTAAGCCCAACCTATTCCATTTGGACTTAGAAATGTGTATGAAATCAACTAAAAAGAAAAGTACGATTACAAAGGAACTGGGCTTTGTCCGTCAAAAAACTATGAAGTGGCCCCTCAACTCAAATTAACTCAAGTGTTAGAGCCAATGAACAGTTTTGAAAGTGCTGTTTGGCTTTAGTTTAACTCTCAATATGTTCTGTTTGACAAAAAAAAAGAGTTTTTTTTTAATGAAACGAAATTATATTAAGCAAAAATACCAGGGTCATGCCCAATACATCTGCTTGAAGGTAAGCAAATAAGCCTGGGGGAGCATCCTCCACCCAGATAACATCCCGATAATCATAAACCAACTTTGATACGAAGTGTACGGCCTGATTACCTGACCTCCTAATAAATGACAACGAAAAGAAATAAAAAAACTAACAATAAGGTCTTAAAAAAGAGAGTTAATTGACTAAAATTCTAAATATGAAAATCAAACACTGAAATAGGACAAAAAAGATTGGTGCAAATTGCCATTAACACTAAGGGTCATTACATTAAAGCAGGCAAACTAACGCACACATAGATGATGTATCATATGAGAATACAAGTTTTATGTGAGAGTAAAAGAAGTCATTATGAGTCATTAGATCTAATCATGAACGATCAAGATCTTGAACGTGTGCCCTTAATACTATTGCAGAATTTGTCTCCATAATAATGTGATCCATCTCCAGACTTTGTGCTTAAGCCAAACTCCATCGCATAGCTGATGCTTCCGCTACCAAAGGGCCCATGCGTGGCGTTTCCAACTTAGAAGCCACAAATAACAACATTGCATCCTTGGCACGCACCACCAGTCCTAGACCTGTTGCGTCTTGGCTAGACTATTGATAAGTACCAAAAATACCTGATTTTCTCTACTAATTTGGGTACTTTTCTGTTCTAGATGTGTACATTATCTTCCAAATTATCCCTCAATAGGTTAATTTAGTAAGTAGATAGTTTTTATATAGAAAATACATAGATATGTTAGTTTTATCATTTAAGCTCTTTTGTTTTATTGTAGGAGAAAAGTCAAGAGATCCAAACAATTTCAAATGAAAAGGGCTACAAATGTTGATCTTCGCTTAAGCCAAATGTAACCTCGCTTAAGCCAAATTACAGGGCAGTAGCAGTGGTTCTGGAAGACAATTTGGCTTAAGCGAGAAATGGTCTCGCTTAAGCTGAAAGGCCTTACCTGAACATGAAGAAATCTCCTCGCTTAAGCGGAACCTTTTTCAGCTTAAGCGAAACTGTGCCCTGTTTATAAAAGGCTCGACCAAGATCAGAAAGACATCATCTTTTGACCTATTTTGGACTTTTGAGAGAGAAAACTTCAGAGAGAAGAAGGGAGGAACTTTGGGAGCTTTGATTCACCATCCATCAAGCTGGAATCATCACCGAGGACGGCACGGATCATAACTTTCGTCTTAGTTCTTCTTGTAAGCATAGCATCCATGTCTATGGATAGCTAAACTTCTCTTTGTTGGGATTGGGTGTAATACTTGACTTAAATGTATCCATCTTAGTTCTCTTTCATATGAATCTAGTTTATCTCTTGATTTCAATGATATGATCTTGATTTTAATGCTTGTTTTAGCTTGATCAACTAGAACATGATTTGAGATTTGATATGTGAGTGAAAGCTACATATTTGAATTAGATTTAGGTTGTATCATCTAATTTACCTGATTGCTAGACATAGGGTTAGGTTTATTAGTCGCTTAACATCTGAACTCATTACGTTTTGCTTCGTTAGTTATGCGAGACATCGATAATTAGAGAAGTGAATCGTTAATCTACTCATGTAAGAAATTAATGAGATAGATAAGAACTGATGTGATGAAATCAAGGATAGAATAGGTTGTATGTGTTGAATTATAGGATATATGAGAGTTGATGTGTGAACCCCAATCCCAACAGCTTTCTCAATCTGTTTTTAAACCCGTTTTTATTACTGTTTTATGTCCACAACATTTCTCAAAACAATCAACCAAACGCTTCTTGAACTATTTGCTTAAGTAATTTAGCTAAAGAACGGCGTTGTATTTCCAATTCCCTGAGGACGATAAAAACCCTTTACTATACTACAATTGAATCTTGAAAGGGATTTGAAAGTAGTTGTGGTAAAAACCTTTCAACAACTATCCAGCATCCACATTAATTTTGACATATCCTTCAGATGGAGGCAACTAGCGTTCGAGGCTTCGTTCTATCTTGTGGGTGGGTGTGATTGTGTTTTCCTCGGAGGTTCGTCCATTGAGCCAATACCTCCATAGCCTTGGCCATAGCACCTACTAGATCGAGAGTTACTCTGACCGTACCTTGGTAGCTCACAAATTTAAAGCTCCACGGAAGCCAAAACCTTTTAGGGCATTAGAGCTTTGTAGCCCACGATTGTATACATTTTCTACGGTTTTGTCTATTGTGGTTCAGTGAAAAAATTAACCATGATGGTTCACTTTCATAAACACCATCTGATATATTATTAAACAATTCAATGACTTAGCTTTAAAAATACATTTCCAATAATGCCATTTTCCTCCATGCTCTATGAGTTACTTCCTTTTGGTTTCATGTTTGACGCCACTAGGACTAGAAGTTATCAGACGACACCTCCTCTAAGATCTCTGGCGTGACGTCATCATATTGGGTCCCTCCATGCCATTAACTCCAGCAATGACCCCAACCAAGTTCACGCCATGAGCACAAACAAGCTCAACATCGGTGTCGTGGTTCATATGGATCTTTTGATCCCAGCGTTGAGCAATCCAATCTCAACGTTAAGGCTTGCGATTATTAGATCAGTAATCTCTTAGAAAACAGTAAAGAAATATCACTCTTCACTTTTTCAAGCAACAAAAAGTAAATCTGGAAAAAAAAATCATGGTGGCTCTTCCTTTTTCTTTTGGAGTTTCACGGTCGAAGCTACCAACACCGCCCGATGTTGAGGTATATTTTTTAATTTAATTTGATTTTGTATTGGTTCTCTCTTCTCGAGCCAGTTTCCCTGGATGGCTGTAAATCGGCGCACTGAGATCCAATGCGAAGTAGATCTAGCTATTTCTTTTCGCCATACAATCAACTATTACACATTTATGCATGTGAATTGAGCAAAAAGACTAGACTTAACTAAAAAAAAAATCATGTTGAATGTTGATATTGTTGTGTGTGTCGTGGACTTCCTCAAATCTATAGTTTATCTATCTATCTATATATCTATAATCTATCTATAATCTATCTATCTATCTATCTATAATCTATAATTTATAATCTATCTATCTATAATCTATAATCTATCTATAATCTATCTATCTATAATCTATAATCTATCTATAATCTATCTATCCATAATATATATAAAGGAAGAGTTTATGCACCTTGGGGGAAAATCTGTCATTCAACAAATAATTTTACAAATTGTGAAAGATGAGCATGGATATTTTAGTAAATATGCATTTTATTTTGCTTAGATTGAATCTCAGTCGTTCATTCCATATAAACTTAAAAAGAACAATTGATCCAACTTCAAAGTGTCTAATAATGTCATAAGAACCTTTCAAATTCTACAATCATATTCACATAAGAAAAGTAATATAAAATTTAACGTTTTAAATTTAAACATTAATTAATGTGTGGTTTTTAATAACATTGATTTTACATATTCCATTTGGTTAATCAACAATTCTTTAACAATCATGCATACTTTTTTTAAAAAATATTTTTATTTATTATGTGATTTTGTGAGTGATATACAAATATGTTATTTTGTTAGCACATAGCTTTTTAGTTTTTTATTTATTCTAAATTTTTAGAATTTATGTAGTTTTATTTCTCTTTTAATTTCGCCATTTGTCCAATCAAATATTTATATTTTTTATACATTTTCTAAAAAATATAATTTTTTTAATTCATCTCTTATGAAATTGATTTTAAAATTTGAGACCACTTTAATGATTTTAATACTTTAAAAGAATTCTTGATCTTTCAATATTCTAATTGTTTCAACTTTTTTAAATTAATGATTCATGACTTTTCATTATCCAAAACTTCTCCTTCAGTTTTAATTGATTCTAAAATGAATATTATTCAATGAATGGAATGGGGAAGTGAATTGTTGGGGCTTTTCATATCCTTCATGGTTGAGTATTTAGGTATAAATACTCTTCATTTGTTTGATTTGTCTACATCTTTCCATTAACCTCATCTACATTTTTTGGCTCTAGAGTTGTCAGTGACTACAAATCATAACTCTATGTAGGGTTTCTTTGTTGCTGTGAAATTGGTGAGTTACTAGCTTATGTTTTAGGTTTCAAGTTTTGTAAATCCTGCACCGAAAATCAATGCGGTTTATAGACAGTGTACATGTTCTGTTTTGTTCTTTATTTTTTCTTTAGATTTTTCTAGAAGGATGTAAGATCAAGATTTCCTGAACAATGACTTCATGTTTATCGATTTCATTTTTGTGTGATTTATTTTTCTATTTTTGTGTCAGTATGTTTCCAATATGCATTCTTCTTGGTTAGCTTTTTGTTTCTACTAATCCCCCTGGAGGTGTAAGCGGATACTACCCAATCCGCGAATCCGATCAAACCGATATGAACACTTTATGGTGGGTCGGATTGGATCATCAGTTCGGTTCGGATTTTTTTTACTGCATCCGATTACCATCGGTTCGGGTATCGGATTTGAGGATTGAAAAACCGATCAATCCGAACCAACCCAATGAATTTAGAATTGTTATTTACATTTAGCTCAAACACTTCAGCCCATTACATTGCATATTTATATTTGCATTGGAGATGTTGGTTTTACTTGGATTATATGGATTATGTCATTATCGAATGTTTTATTATTTGAAAATGTTGGATTCTTCTATATTTTTATAATTTTTCACATTTTTTATGACAATTTTCGTGCAAATTTCTAAATAATATTTTTTTATTCTCAATCCGAAAATCCGATCCGAACCAATCCAATTGAGATCGAGTTGGTTTGGTTCGGGTTTAGAAGCAAACATTAGGAAATCCAAACCGAACATGGTTGATTGGTTCGGACATTTAAACACCCTAAATCCGAACCAATCCGGTCCGATTACACCCTTAAATCACCCCCTTGCTTTGTCTCTTTTTTAGCTTTGTTTTTCAAAGCTGTGAATAATACACTATTTTGCTTTCTAAAAAAAATGCATTCTTCTTGTTTCAAAAACCAATCCAAGATTTGAAGTCAACATCTTCTTATCTGAGGTCAATTGTTGCGGTTGATCTACTCTCTAAGGTATAATGTAACCGATGTTAAGTTTCTCATGCTAGGCCTGGTGTTTAAAATGTTGTACATGTCAAGGTAGCCAACTAACTAAACTTTATAAACTCTCATCTTATATATCGTTTATTTATATCATTCTTCTTAGTTTGATTCAATCTTCCCATTGCTTATTTGTCATCCTTAAAAAATTTGGTGTATGGCATTGAGAAGTTTTTGTGAACATCCTCAAGAGACTCGAAACACCTGAAAAATTGCTTTCCAGTGGCTCAATTATTCTTTCATATCATTTAACATCTAAATTATCATTGAATAATTTTTTAAAGATTGTTTTGTAGGCTGGCCCACAGCCCAGGGCCTCCAAAATGAAGGGGCCTCAAAAAAAATTCTCAAAGGCTACGGTTTCTAAAGTGTGGCCTAAAGTTTTTATGCAACAGTTTTGAAACTGTTGCCTTTTCTTCTGCTGATCATAACCACAGCAGATGCACCTTATAGCCTGATTCTCCACTCTCCAGCTTTGTCTTGAGTTACTTCCTAAAGTGTGGCCTAAAGTTTTTATGCAACAGCTTAGAAACCGTTGCCTTTTTAGATTTTTAGCCACGGTTTTTTGACTGGAGCACACGTCCGTTGCCTTTTCTCAAAAAACTACCCTACTTTACTAAATAATTTAAATAGATAATGTTCCTTAAAAAAATTATTAAGGGTCCATTTTTATTATTTGCCCAGGGCCTCCAAAATGTCAGGACCGGCCCTGAGTCTATATATACCACATGAAACAATCATCACAGATACATGGTATTTAGTGATGTTCAATTCCATGATAATGCATTACATTATCCTATCCAAATTTGTTACCTTTAATTGATAAGTGGACATATTCAAGTGGGGAAGGAGAATGGGTGATTCTGCTTTCCAGGATTTGATCAGCGTGGGTTGACTGACTCTGGTTGATATGTACTGATGTCCCTTTCAAACATGCAATTTGGAATTTTTTTCATATGGATGATTGTAACAAGAAATGACAAGCAATCTTTCTAGATCATTGCGAGCTTTAAGATTCCCACTTCCACCTACAGGTTCGATCAAGAGAAATATCATAAGTGCCCGGACAAAAATTTAAATAGTTCCCTGGCCGGATATGTTAAAAATTGGTTCAGCACTGATGAATGATGATCATGACAATTAATCTGAACGACCACACCAATAAAATTATTTATAAAAAATAAAATGAAAGTAGTTACGAAATTTTTTACCCACTTATCTTAAATTTTATTAATCCGTACAAGAAGTTTTTTTTGAGATGATATATAAGAAGTTAAATCACTTTCATGAATGATTTAAATAAGGCTTATTTGTTTTCCTCTGTTTTTTTCCTTTTCTTTCTAAAGATAATTAGATTATTTACTTCTTTTTTAATAATTTGTTTATATTTATAAGTAATGTAAAACTTTATAATTTAGTTTTTTTTTTCTATTCAATAAGGTTTTCTCTTAAAAAAAACTAATGTAAAACTTTCCAATTTCTTATAAATTAAATTTAACAATAATATAATTTTAAAATTTAAATTATTATTGTTTAAAAAATATCAAAAAAATTTATTACTATTTTTAACGTAAAAAATGAATTAAGTATTAACGTTAAATATCATGTTAATATATTAAGTATTAAATTTGAGTTAACTTAAAAAAATTGAGTTAACTTTTGTATCAATGAAAAATATTAAGTTAGAATTAATCAATTATAAAATAATATTTATTAATAAACAATATAGATAAAAAAATAAAAAATAAAAATTTTGTTATAAGGTATTAACTATTTAATATAATCTATATGTGTGTATTATGTAACAAAAAATTCTTTAAATATAATTTTTGTATTCATTATATATTAACAAAAATTACTTGAGGAACCACAACAGAGGAAAATATTTATTACAAAAGTTGAAAATTTTAAATTTGATAAATAATATTTTACTCTATTGAATTTATAACTTTTTATAATTTAAAATGTTGAAATTAAATTATTGATTTTGGTATTGACATGTGTATAACTGTTTGAAAAAATGTTGTTGTCACTCCCGATAAATGAATTTCCTGGTATTAAGTATAAAGTACGAAAAAATTATATTATAACTTATCTAATGATACTAAAAACTTATTACTTAATTTAAAATATTAAAAATTAATTGTATGATTTTTAATATTATTAATATTCTAAAATCATATCAATGCTAATTATTAATATTAATAATTAAATTTAGTAATATTAATATTAATTATTTACAAAAGAGAATTCTAATACTACTTATTGAAATGTATTAACACATTTTTTTTAAAAATTATTCTAATTTTTATTTAACCTATAATAACATTCATGTTAAAAATAAATTCGTGCAACACATGAGTATCATATCTAGTTAATATGTATAAAACCAGTAAACTGGACGATTAACCTTATTTCGCGGTTCAAATTACATAGAAAAAAAGATAGGAACCTCTCTATCTCTCTCACACACACACAATTTTGCTCCCTCAATTACTTAGAATCTTCAAACCTAGGACCAGTATAGTAATCTAATTCCCCCTTTGAACCTAACTCCACATCTTCTTTACCTTGGAGTTCCACACTTCCCTTGTAATGATATCCTTGTGCAACATACAGAAAATAAATCAAGTTCAACACTCCAATCCCAGCAATGAGGTAGTAAAAGTAATCAAGCCTCCCAGCATTGATATCATTTGTCAACCAATCTGGATGACTGTGTGTTCTAGTGGCATGATGAACTGTGCTCACTAATATGCTGCTAACATAGCTAGCCAGAGCAAAAGAACATGAGAACAATGCATTAGCAATGCTCCTCATGTGTTCAGGAAATTGCCTGTTAAAGAATTCAATTAGTCCAATTGCATTGAATGCCTCACACAGACCCATCAACACTAGCTGTGGTGCCAGCCACATCACTGACATTGGAGCAATGCCAAGTGGGTTGGGATTAGAATTTGCAACTCCTCTTCTCACTTTCTCCACCAAGCCTGCTACAATCATGGACAGAACAGAGAACACCATGCCAATTCCAATTCTCTGGAGGAGAGTGATGCCCCCTTCATGTTTGGTGATTCTTCTTACTGCTGGGACAAAGAACCTGTCATAGAATGGGACCCACAATCCTATTGTGATGAAGGATATGACTCCAAGTGAACCAGCTGGAATTTGGAATTTGGATCCTATGTGTCTGTCCATTTTCATGGCTTGTGATACAGTGAATGTGCCTTGTTGTGCCATGGCTGTGAAGCCTAGGATACCAGCTGCCCAGATTGGGAAAATTCTTGCTAAGCATTTGATCTCTTCTACTTGCTGGATGCTCACAAGATTCCACTGATTTACTCTGCTCCCATCTGGATTTACCTCACCCTCCATTATCAAAGCTGCTTTATTCAAGATCCTAATAAAATATAACATTTTCATGTAATTAATATGAAAAATGATACACAGAACGGGCAAACTTAGTGCAAACTTACAACTCACTTACACACCGACACCAAACTAACAACACACCCACCCAGAGTGTTAGAAAAAAAGTGAAAAATAATAAATGTGATATATAATAGATAAGTACAAACCTAAAAAAATAGTTAAAATGACGAAATTTTTTTAGGTTACATATATCTTTTTTTGGTTACAAAATGGCGAAAAATCAATACATTAGATAAAGTAAAAAATAACTAATTGAACAAATAATATTTAAATACTATTTTATTAAAGAAATAACATTTGCTAACACCTAGTTTGTTGTTGTGATAAAAAGAGAAAAAAATGAGATGTGCGCTATTTAAGTATGTAAGTATCATATTTGAATAAATGATCTTTCAATGATTGGTATCTTTTACTAATTTACTAGCAAAAAGAATACTAATTCCAAAAGCTGGGTCTAGAAGCAACCGGTGTAGATTTCTTTCAAGCAATTGTTTGTATACCAACTCTAATTACTAATTATTAGTACAATGATATGGCAGAGTGATCAACAAATACAATAATAAAACCACAATATTGGGCACACTTCAATGATAATGATATCTCACCTGAATTGATTGGTAAAGGGGAGTTTTGACAAAGCAGCACTCTCCTTCAGTGGAGGATCATAGAAAACCCCATCTACCTGCTTCTCACTAGGAAGATTAACATTTCTTTTTCTATAAGCAGCCACTAGAACTTGTGCAATGCTGGAAAAAATGCTTCCTTCAGGCTTCACATGAACATAAATCCTTGTCCCCACAAAGAAAAAGATTATGGAACAGAACATGCACAGAGTTGGTATGGCAAAACCAATCTTCCAGCTAACAGAGTCTTGCACATAGACAACCACTGTTTGAGTGATCAACAACACCACTGTGAATGTGGTGTAGTACCAATTAAAGAAGCTGTTGATCCCTTTCTTCCCTTCATCTGTTGTGGGGTCGAATTGATCCACACCAAATGGTATGCTGCATGGCCTTATACCTGTCGTGAACCAATTATTCTAAAAACTTGAATTATTGAATAAATAACACATAAATCATTTTTATATTATATTTCTAACAATACCTGCGGAGCCTATGCTTAAAAAGAAGAGTCCTATACCCAGAGATCCCACATGAGTTGTGCTAGCTTTAACACATTGATTTGATGCTAGTTGCTGAGGAGAACATGGTGGAGGGTGCAATTTTGGTAACCAGGCCGTTAGAGTTATCATGATCATCCCCTGTCACATCAATTTTCCATAGAAAATCTAATTAGCATGTTTGAAAAAGAGTGGTACAATCACAGGGATGAGCAAATTATGAAGCTCACATACAAGAAAATTGATTTCATATTTTCTTTTTAAAGAGACTAACTTATATTCACTTTCAGAATGTCAATATATCTAGTTATCTATCTATCTACAGGTACACGTGTAGGCAGTTTGCATGCGCACACAGTACACACACGTACACATATTTATGTATATAAACAGTGTTCCAAAGTCTTACTTTTTGAATATTAGCTGTGTCAGGGTGTCGGTGTCATGTCGAAGTTGGTGTTTCATAGATGTTAGGTAAAAATAAAATGATAATTTTGTTTTTGTGTAAACTAAAGTTCATATGGTCCACTCCATGACTATTTGAAATAATAAAATAAGTAAAGTGACAACTACAAATCTTCTCCGGATCGAGATTTACATGAAAGTTAGTGAACTGTATTAATGAAGAGAGTTCACTGCTGAGAGAGTCTGAGAGACTGAGACTATGATAAATAAAAGTCTGAATAAACTTAAAGAGTGTATAGAGAGAAATATGTACCAGCAGAGAAGAAAAGGAAGCAAAAGCTATGGTTCGGAAGCGGCCCACGTAGGCATCAGAAATGAAGGCCCCAACCAAGGGGAAAAAATTTGTAATACCAGACCATATGTTGAGAATGTTGGAAGCATCAACTTGGTTTAAATGAAACTCTCTTGTCAAATACACCATAAAGTTTGCAAACAAACCAAATGCTGCTAACCTCTCAAATGTTTCATTCCCTGTAATAACATTAATCCAAAATAAAGTTAAAAATATTTGTAATAAAATGACCGCTAATATTATAAGAAGCACAAAACTCGTAAAATTATATTGACCACCAATGTACACTAACTTTTGTGACAGTTAATAACTGCCACAACAAACCTCCACAAAAGTGAGGCACTCAATAAGGATTTGTAGTGCATCGCGATGTGTGTGCCGTGTGTATCAAAATCATATAATGACATGATATATATAGAATGGAATTATAAAAACAGAATTAATTAGAATAGAGACAGAGTATAAGACCTAAAATAAAAGGCATGGCCTTCCATCCTCCAGGCTTCTTCTTATTAGAAGATTCTGATGAACAATTCTTAGTAAGATTTTCATTGTTTGGTAAATCCTTTTGTGGTGCTGAGCTTGAAGAGTTAAAGCCACTCCTGCAGCACACAAGGGACCAAGAAGAGAAAGGAAAGCCAGAGAGATTTGTTCTCTTATCTCTTGCACCCAACATTTTCTCACTATCTCTATAATTAAACTGAATTGTTTTGATCTCTCTGTACTCTCCTCTCAAGGCATCAATATGAATATCTTTGTACTCTCTAGTCTCTTCTCAAGGCTTTAAGGCATATGTTGGGTTTTTATATAGCTAAGGACAGGACATAAGACCCTGATTTAAACAACACAAAAAGTTGAATGGACGAGGATTAATAATTATTGGGTTGTAGTGTATCATTCGCATTGAATAGTAGAATTCTAATACGACAGAGAGTTTGGACGTGTGTGCTGCGTTTAGCCTTGTGACTCATGCAGCTATTGTAAATGGATTGCGTGCTTTGTTTGCCATGGTCAGTGGGTACGGTGCGTGTGGACCATGTTTTAATGTCGCATGATCTCGATCTCTTTTTTGTGCACAGTAATACCATGAGTATAATCTTTCTCTAGCGCTGATTCACGACCACCTTTTGGTATCAGCTGATATTAATTTGTGGTGGTTTTTAACCGGCACAACATAAAAATTCTAACGAAATATATTTTATGACAGTCTCAAACTGTCAAATAGAAGTGTCGTGGTATAATTTTTATTGTAGTATGGTTCACTTTTTTTTTAATCTTTCTCTAGCATGTAAATTAGCCACAACCCGTAGCATGTGTGTAGATTATTATAGTTAGCATTTAGCAACTTAGGACATGACTTTTAAAAAGTTTTTTTAAGCTTTACTAAATAATTAGACTAATAATGATGTTTCGCCAGTCATCTATATATTATCGAAGAATAACATTTTGTTTGCACAATCCAATCATGTTGCTGGTTGCATTCTGTAAAAAGTGGAAATAAATTAAATTGGGACATTACAATAAAATACATTTATTTTATTATTCTTTATCTAAAGCTTTGTCCGCATGTACTAGAGTGTTCAAGTTGTGTTTGTATTTCATCTGATTTTAGTTATTGTTTGTGCAAGTTTTTAATTTTTTTTTTGAACTCGTGCAAGTTTTTAAATTTAAACACGTATAAAACCGAAGAAATTCGGTAATGTGCGAGTTTAACAAAGATCAAATCATACAATGACGGGTTTGGATTTTTGAATCTCACAACTTCTCATTTCATAAAAATACTAAATTCTAATCATTTTAATGAATTATAAAAGGAAATATACAGTTATTGAATCATTTCCACTAAATGTTATAGGACACAGTGGCCAATCTAACTAACTAATGAGTATATTTCTACATATATAATATTTTACCATCCATATATCATATCATATATGTCATGTTCAGGGCCGGTCCTGACATTTTGGAGGCCCTGGGCAAATAATAAAAATGGACCCTTAATAATTTTTTTAAGGAACATTATCTATTTAAATTATTTAGTAAAGTAGGGTAGTTTTTTGAGAAAAGGCAACGGACGTGTGCTCCAGTCAAAAAACCGTGGCCAAAAATCTAAAAAGGCAACGGTTTCTAAGCTGTTGCATAAAAACTTTAGGCCACACTTTAGGAAGCAACTCAAGACAAAGCTGGAGAGTGGAGAATCAGGCTATAAGGTGCATCTTCTTCGGTTATGATCAGCAGAAGAAAAGGCAACAATTTCAAAACTGTTGCATAAAAACTTTAGGCCACACTTTAGAAACCGTAGCCTTTGAGAATTTTTTTTTGAGGCCCCTTCATTTTGGAGGCCCTGGGCTGTGGGCCTGCTTGCACAGGCCCAGGGCCGGCCCTGGTCATGTTGCTGATGCCTGATGATATAAGTTGGAGCTAATTTGACTTGAAATTGATGCATAAATTGCTAATAACATTAGTTTATGTAACAGGCAAATAAAAAGTGTTGCACAAATCATTGATTGAAAGATTATTTTTAATAATATCTTCTCTCAAGTTCTTTTTCTCCCTCTCCCCTCAAAACATGTCTAAATACTATTTAACCATTATTTTATTATTGACCCTTTTCATCGATACTTTCAAATGTATTTTTTGTACATGTCTATATTATTTTAATCGATTTTCCATCGGCTTCTTTGGTGTGTCAACCCTCTTATATGTTGATTAGGGGTGAACATGGTCGGGTAGATCCAATGAACCCGTCCAACCCAATCCGATCAAATAAAAAAAATGCGGGTTGGATCGAGTAATCAGGTTAATCAGATGAATTTTACTACAACCCAACCAAGTTCGGATCGGATTTCGGATTCAGTTCAAATCCATCTAACCCAACCCAGAATTCATAGATATAATAATAATTTTTTTTTATAATTTTACTCATACTTGGAGTGCTAGTGTTGGAGTGATGACTTTTTGAAACTTTGAGACTTAAGTATTTCTAGTTATTTGTCATATTTAAACTTAGAGTATTTGTTTGTAGTTATTTGTTATATATATATATATATATATATATATATATATATATATATATATATTATTCGGCATGTTGGAGACATCTAAGTTCTAAGTGTCCATTTAGTGTTGCTTTTCACTTTTTAGGTATTATTTATGTTATATTGTTTCATGTCATTTGGTAATGACGTTTATGTTTTCATGATATTTGGTTATATGTCATTTATGTGATATAATTTCATGCTATTTGGTATAACTTTTTGTGTCATTTTCATGTCATTTAGTATTATAACATATTTTTTATAACTTTTTCTGAATTTATAATAATATTTGCAAGATTTTTTAATATTTCAGATATATTATTATTTTAATATAGTGACTCAATTAATCCATCCAACCCAATCCGAACTTCGTCGGGTTGGTTCGGATCGGGTCCGAAGAAGAAATTCGTGAAATCCAACCCAACCCAGACAATTTTGATCAGTTCAGATTTTATTTTGACCAAAATCCATCCAACCCAACCCATGTGCACCCCTAATGTTGATTGTCAATGGCTTATGTTATCTGAAGCCATGATATGTGTAGTGTAGTAAACCCTCTGGTCACTATTATAAGGAAAAAAATAAATTTTTAAATTCATTCAATAAATGATGTATATAATCTATAATAATGACTAGATACATCATTTATTCAATGAATCTAAAATGTTGTTTTTTGCTTATAATAGTGAGCGGATGGTATATGTAGTTATTAGGACGGCATGAGTGACATTAATGGACTGCTCCACTAGTGATGAGAGTGTTCACATTTTTGTTTTGTTTGTTCCATGATAGATGACACATATGCGCTTGGCTATTTTGATTTGGTTTGTACTTTATGTCGAGTAATGATATATACACACCTTTCCACCTCCTTTCCACATTAATTTTTTTCTATTTCTTTCTTCTTTATTAATGAAATTAACTATCACATCTTTATTTCTCTCATTTCTTTCTTTTTTTCTCTTCTTCCTCCTCCCCACACCTCACAAATGAGGTGTGAAGATTATTCCTTTATGTCAGCCAAAACCACACATGCTAATGTTGTTTTGAAGTCAAACTTCACGTCGGCCGGCTTTACTATATACTACCAAAATCATTTTCAATATATCGCGTGGTTTTGGGCTTTGTCTACATCATAACAAAATATAGTTAACAAATTAAAAGACTGTTATAAATTGATTTTAACATATAAGAAATTTTGGTTCAAAAAACACGTTTATCTACCTTTATTAAATTATTGACTCTATTAGAAATATTAAATGTTACATTTATAAATAAGTAAAACATTTTCATCGGTGGGTTGGGCTCATATTGGGCCTAGAGATATCATTATATGAATTCTGAAGATCCCCATTTATTTGGGCCCAATCCAGTCTGATTCATGACTCGAATCCGGGCCCTTGGCGTGGGCTCCATATTGGGCCTCCACTTTAACCAAATGTCACGTGGTAAAAAAGTTGGCAGACATTTCTTAAATACGGGGTTTGATTTTTGTTGACAACAAAATACGGGGTTTGATAGGAATGGAAAAATGACCCTTCCCCAAATGTAAATATTCAAAGTGCGAGCGAAAATTGAAAATAGATGTGTGGGGGGTCTGAATATTAAATGAATGTTTTTTTACGGTTGTTTTTTCACATCCAATTGTGAAATTGCATTTTGTATTGTGAATTTAAAAGAGTGTTGAATTTGGCACTCCATCAACCAATTTAACACTCCACTTAAAAGTAAGGATTGTCGAAAATACCTATAAAAATAGTACTTTTCAGGTTTATAAATCCTGAAATTCCTGACGTGTTTCATTCCGGTCCAAGAATTTAAATCTCGAAAATCATGCATGTAATCTTCTGGGTTTTAAAACCCGGAAATCTCAAAATTACAATATTAAAAGTTTCTGAAAATTAATTACCATAGCCTATTTTATGGCTTCCGAGTTCTAAAAACCTGTTTTTTGAAGAGGGGTGTATTTTGGGGTTTAAAATATTTAGGTGGGTGGAATATTTAACCCCCAATATAAAATGTAGAGAGGGTTTCAAAGTTGATCTTCCTAGTCCAAGTTTCTCTCTTTCCTTTTTGTCACCTTCTTGTAGCAAATATCGAACCCACCAACTTGACCTTTTCATCGACGTTGTGTCAATTTTAAGCGGGCCAACTCACATGCTTTTTCCCTTTTTGTCCAACACCAAACTCAAACCATTTGCCAACACTTCAAAAACCCCCTTATCCTTTTATCTTTACATTTTAACCTTTTCCTTGTTAACCAATCTCACCTTCACCTTCAATGCTTCGCCATTTCAGTGTCAGTGATCTAACCATCTATTGACCAATAAAAGACCAAATTAAAACCCAAGAAGGCTAGCTCAGTTTACAACACAGACCGAGTGTGTGGGAAGAATTCTCGAACTCAATCCCATGCAATACACTATAAGAGAAAGATGATAAGTCTTAACTATGACTATGCTTCGCCATTTTAGTGTCAGTGATCTAACCATCCATTGACCAATAAAAGACCAAATTAGAACTCAAGAAAGCTAGCTCACTTTACAACGCAGACCAAGTGTGTGGGAAGAATTCTCGAATTCAATCTCACGCAATACACTGTAAGAGAAAGATGATAAGTCTTAACTATGACTAAATTTCGAATCTGGCGGCATCCAAAGGAGCTGACCAACTCACCGGGTACCCGATGTGTATAAAAAATGAAAGTAAAGTGAATAACTCAGTGCCAAGTGTGGAATTGAAACTACAAAGTGCAAAGTGTGTTGTTGTTGTTGTGTAATGTAAACAAAAAATAACCACCACTAAGAAGTGTCAAAGATTCAAGAAACTGAGCTAAATTTGGAGGCTAGTATTTGTTCGTTGCTTGGTTCGCGGTTTCACTGTTACTCCCTTTTTCCTTTCTTTCTTCAATTCCCACCGTGCGCACTGCACGTTGCCTCATTGCCTCGCCCAGCAACTGTTCGACGAAATGCCTGAACCATGCATTCGCTCACCGCACGCTCTCCTTCAATGCTCATCCCCCATTTGACTCCTTCTCTCGTTCCCCCGCACTTCGCCTCATTCAGAAGGGTGGAGAGGTTCGCGGCGTTATGCGAACCTGGTTCGGTTCTGTGGCGCGAGGGTCCCTTCAGGAATGGGAGTGTTGGGAGTGTCAGTGTCTACAAGGGTTTGTGCTCCGTGTGGCGGTGCAAGGGTAGGGACGGGAGTGGTGAGGGCGAGGCGTTCTCTTCTCTGGAGGCGGAGATTTTGGAGTTCATGCAGAAATCGGAGAACCCAGGTGCGTTTCCCACTAAGAATGAGCTTGTTGCAGCTGGGAGAGTGGATTTGGTTGAAGCCATTGTTGAAGAAGGAGGCTGGCTCGCGTATGGGTGGGATTTGAATGATGGGTTTCTTGAGAGTCACGATCTTGAAGATGGAAGTGGCAGTGAAATTGAATATAATGCAACTTGGGCTTCTGGGGTTGCTTCTACCTCTTCTACTTCTTCTTCAGCTAACTCTTCTCAACCAGCTAAATCAGTGTGAGAATCCCATTATCTTTTTCCTTTCATTATTCTGAGATTCAATTCTTTCTTGCATTTAAATGGCTAAGGGTTCTAGCATTGGTTTTGAAGTTTTTAACTAGGAACATTCTGATCATTTCTTTAATCTTGCAAACAATGAATTTATGTGTTAGTTTAGTTGAAGTTATAGGTATTTTTCATATTATGGAATGGATGAAGTATATCAGTATATCTAGATGTGACTTTGAGCATTGTCCTGAGTGTTATATGCTGTCTAACAGGGAATTCGAAGCTGAGGAGTCTGGAATTGAGGGAATATTGAATCGGCTGGAGAAATACAGGAGCAATTCTTTTGGAAGTGGCTTCAGAGGGAAAGAAGATAGTACTTCTTCTGAAAACAATGAAGATAGAGATGAATGGGATCATAGAACCCCAACCAATGCTGTGAGTAAATTTTATTCCTTTCAAATGCTTTAGGTTTTTTTGGAGGGGAGTGCAAATTTTCTATTTTTAAATAAAGGATAACAATAGTAAGTTTATGACTTTATGCTAATCTATCATTCAGTGTTTTTTATTTCTAAAATCTATCGAACTAGAAAATATTAATTTAAAATGAAAATAATGACCTCTCTTCTTTTCCCTCCAAAGGAAACTTATTTTTTATTACGATTTGAATAATATGTTAAAAGGGTAAAAGAATGATTAGAACTCTGGAATATTTGAATATTGATTTTTTTTAGCATTCATATTTTAGATGTTTCCTTCTATTATCTATTTCTTCCTATCAATTGAAGAGTTAAAGGTAATTAAGCTACAATTTTACTGTCAGTGAGCTGTTATAGTGTGATGTACTCAGTTGAGAGAATCAAATATGAAATTTTGAAATATTAGCTTTGATGCCCCTCATTACTCTGTTGAAATTTTAAAATGTTACTTTTGGTATCTATTATGTTGTAAAGGTAACTGCCAACCTTGAAAATGATAGTAAATCTTCCTCATTGAACCCTAAAGGTGGTCCTCTTGGTGGTTTCCAGGTCAAACTTGATCAGCACAAATCTCAATTAGGTACTGATAGTTTCAGAAACTCACTTAAGCCAGAGATGTGGAAGAGTTGGGTTATTCAGAGGAATGGTTCTCAGGATGCAGATTTTGAAGGTAATCTATTTTTCATTTTCAGGTTAGGTTGTCTCTTTCTTTGTATTGTAGTTAGGATCAACTGATACCTTTTCAATGATGACATACAGATGCTGAAATTGTTCCGAGTGAAGCTCCGAAAGGTGTGAGTAATGTTTCAGGAAGACCTGATATCCTCAAAACAAACAAGTTTTCTTCTGAGCTTAGAAGCAGAGAAACAGGATGGGATTCTGTTGATGGAATCCGAAATGCAAATCACATTGACATCAAATCTCGTCTCCAGCATCTGGAATCAGAGTTATCCTCTGCACTTCACGTGATGAGGTCTATCACTCCTAAAGCTTCAATGGACTTGGTGAGTGTAATAATATATGAGCTAATAACGTGACTTTCCAGCAAGTTACTCCAATAAAAAGAAAAGAAATAGACACAAGATTTATATACTGCCTATGAGCCTCACTTACCTATCATCATTGCATTTCATGCTGGGAGGAGGATGATCATAATTTATCAGTTATTGGAAATAAATAATTAGGAGTTTCACCATGTCTATTTGGGCGGGGCATAGAAGGCATAGTCTAGTACTTATTATTTTATTTTAATTTGAAGCACCAGTGAAATTAGTTCAGCTTATTTTTAGTACTATCTTTTATACATTGTGATAAGTTAGGGCCTGACTCTTCTTTACAAGGAAAGATAAGAAAAGTAGAATTTTCTGCCACTTCTATATTATATGGTGGAGGGGAGCTATGCCGGGCCCCTTGTTTGGGCTTGAGAGAACCACAAAAAGCCAATGGAATCATCAAAGACCTGTATATTTAGTCTCATAACACCATATATTCAATTAATCTTTCCAATTTGGAAGCCTTTAATTGTGCTAGTTATCTCTCTATCAGGTCTTTGCCCGGACTTGTACACATATGCTGTTGTATATGCATTGACTTTTGTTGGTGAAGAGTTCCGCTGGGCGCTGGCTCTCTGGGTTCATAAGTCTAGAAAAATTAGTGTATTTAAGACATTGAATAGTTTTCATGTGGTTCTATGTGTGGGAGTAGCTACTAACTAACTCAAATATAGTTTTGTTCATTGTAAAGCAGGTAGAAGAATACTCCTTTTTTGATAGTCTAGTCTTTCATTTACTGCCAACATTGGTATGAAGGCCTCTCCGTCAGAATCCTTAATTAGTCCTTATTTGCCTGCTGTGTATTTTTAATAGGAGCAGAAGAGTTCTTCAGATGATCTTGCAAAGCTTTCAGATGCTTTGGAATTCCGGGAAAATGAGATCATGCATGCTCAGGACACACTGCGTTCATTACGTGCTAAGTTGTCCGTGTTGGAAGGAAAGATGGCAATGAAAAAAATGTATCCGCAAGCACCATACAAACACACATACTATTTATTTATTCATTTATATCCCAAAACTTGACTATACTATATTCTTTTTTACCAGGGATGCACAAAAGGCAGCGGAAGAGAAGCAGAAGAAGATTAAGAATGCCAACAAAGCTGTGAATCTTCTGAAGAGTGTTGATATAGTTTGGCCTAAACCTGCTTCAGAAGTATTTTTAGTAGGATCATTTGATGGTTGGTCCTTCAAGGTAAAATCTATTTCTGATAACTACTTAGTTAGGTTATTATAAATATAATATTCTCTACATTCGTGATTTTTAATATAAAAGTCTTCAACAAATTTTAAGATAGTTAGATAAGTTCTTTTGAAATAAGTAAAAAAACCAGAAAAAGCTGTTAAAATGCTTTTCTCATAAGCTAGGAAGTAAAGTTCTGGGGCATAAATCTATTAAAGTAAATCATATCATAATGTGCTTCCAAACTCATCATTGAGAAATTCAGAGTTCCTTTATAGTTTGCAATATTTTTTCTAGGAACTGTTTCACACTGTCATTTATAGCGATAAATATTAGTAGTTTCATGTGACCACTTTTCCTTGAAAATGTTTATATAATTTTGACGATATTATGCCGGTCCCTTGGGTGCTACATATTCACTAGATATTTAACAGTTAGTATTACATTGCAGAGAAAGATGGAGAGGTCAGTCACTGGTGTATTCACTTTGGCCTTGTATCTGTATCCTGGAACATATGAGGTTAGTTTATCAACTATTGATTTCTTAAACATCTAGACGTTGTGCCCTATAAGATATGCCTAGCAGGCATTTTGATCATTTGTTTTCTGTTGCAGATCAAGTTCATTGTTGACGGTGAATGGCAAATTGATCCTTTACTTCCTATTGTTAACAACAATGGCCATGAGAATAATGTTCTAACCGTTCGTGATTGGAGGAGAGCGTGACGTCAGACAGTATCCGTAGAACACAATAGGATGACTCATGTGCATTAGGTTAGGTTAGTCACCCAATTTTTTTCGTATCCATTTTTTTCACTATTGTACAAAATACAGTGAGTTCATTGATTCTTTTACTTAGTCCTTGTAAACTTTTAGATGTAGATATATTGACTGATTGCAAACTTATCCCACTCAGTCATGTTAATACATTCATGTAATATGTGTAAAAATGGTGATACGCCGTATCAAATGATGCAAGTCCCCCATATTCACAAGTTTCAACATTCTTACTTTCTTAGCATGCTATCTAATTAATTGCAGAAGATAAGAAATGGTCTTGTTTATGGTTCTAAAAGTTAAAGTATGCATGCGTTTGAGAGCCAGCTTTGATCTTTTCCTCTTCTTTTGATAAACGACGAGGGTGGAAGAAAACACAGGTTTCCAATTTTTCCTTGTTATTTCACATTCCAAAGTCCCACTCAAATCGAATCAATTACAACAAGAAACGGAAAATTATGACATTGTTTGGTTTTCCTTTCCCTTTCTCTATAAAGAAATGGCAGTATTATGGACTACAATCATTCACCCTCTTAAATTAACGGGTAAAGTCCAGTGCAGAATCTCATCCATGTTCTAGCTCAAACCAGAATTCGGGAAACATGCCTCTAGCTGCCGCCACTCTATACCGCCAAAACTAGTCCATTAAATGGACCTTATTTAGTGTTTTCTTCCCAATAGACAAGCTCTAATAAGCTCCCAAACTGGCTGCATATCTATATCCACATTCCTTCTCCATCCTAGTTTTTGTGAGGGACCATAGGAGCCTATGGCTAGTGCAGTGCAGCTTGTATCCTAAGCAACACTTGAGCAGTATAAAGCCTTCCTTGGGGTGTATCATCATTCTATATACTGCCACTGTAAATGTAGTACTCGAACTAAACTGATGATGACTTCTTTAGATATGCATGCCAAAGTAGTGCATCTTCGAGTTTGAGAAGATTTTATGGCATAGTTAAAGCAAACGTGAAGCCACTTCCGCAGTAAACTCTGATTGATGCAGCTTCATTCAGATCATACCCGATACTTACTGTAACAGGACTGATCCTGTCACAAGTATCTCCCAAGCCAAGTTGACCATGCTCACCCCAACCCCATGTCTTTACTTCTCCATTCTCTATAAATAAGTAAGAAAGACAGAAGTCAGCATGTTAATGTCATTGTAAAATTGCTCAAGAACAAGAAGAGAACTACACATTGCCTGTGACAAGGATGGAATGTTCAGCTCCCGTAGCAATATCAACAACCTTTGCCCCTTCAAGGCCAAGGACTTTATCCAAATTGGCTTCTCTTGAATCTACTACAGAATGACAATGCATAATAAAGATAAGGGTGATGCTATTTAAAATATTTTACACGTTTCCTATATACTAATAATTTACCTTTGGAATTTATGCAGTGTAATATTTTTTTTTTTCACAAATATATTGAAATTGCCGATATTCATAACGATTGGAGATGGAGGCAACAACAGAGTCTATAAAATAAATTGTGATGTCTTTAATAAATGTATTACCAGGTAACTGCTTAGCTGAGCTCACATTCTGAATATCACTAAGCATTCCAAGGTGGTTGCCACCAAGCATATAAACCTCACCCTCACCTATACACAAAATTGATAACAAAATGTACACTTCTTAAATAGGGAAGTGATGAAAGTGAGGGAGGGGATCATAAGAATCCTAGTATAAAGTGTTGGTAAATACCAGTCATAGCTAAACCATGGTTCCATCCCAAAGTGGCTTTGGTAAAACTCATTGTAGAGTCTAAACATTGTGGAAAATGAGAATCTTCACAGCCTTTGAAGCCTCTTCCCCAGGTGTAAAGATGCCCATCAACTGATGAAATAGCAACCAACCAAAAAAAAAAAGAGAGGAAGAATACAATGGAACTATTTAGTTCATCTGATTCACATGTTCTGCAAGGGGAAAGTATGGTAGGGATTTACCAGATAGTGCAGCACTATGATCACCATTTGTAGCAATTTCAACTATCTGCACATCTTCAAATCCACTAACAACTTTAGGAAGATTAATAGATTTGATCCTATCTTTGGAGACACCCAATTGACCACGCTTTCCAGAGCCAAATCCATAAACTTGATTCAATGGACAATCTGCAACTCAACAACTTTTGTCAAAAACTTGATTCCTACTGAAACAGAAACTGAACTAGTCCAGGCAACAACTTCAAGTTCAACCAATCCAATACCTTTCAGCAAAACAAGGGAATGTCTCATACCACAAGCTACCTTCACAACATGCTGATCAACAAAACATGAAACTCTCACAGGAAAGCACTGTGATGCATAATCCCCATGCCCAAGTTGACCAAACGAACCATCCCCACAAGTGAACAAACACCCAGTATCTGAAAACCAACCAATCACTAATCAAAAAGGCAAAAAAATTAAAAAACATTCAACACAACAAACCTCGAGTATTGCTTTGACAAACCTGAAACAAAACCAGAGTGACTCCAACCAGCAGAAACATGGGTTATGAAGTAACCATCCAATGATGTTACAATTTTTGGTTCCAAGGCGTTATTAACAACCTCTCCATGGCCTAGTTGACCAGAACTGCCTCTACCCCATGACAGTACCTTCCCGTCGGAAGTCAAGGCGACGACATGAGCGCCGCCACATGCAAGGGAGGAGATGGAAGACAGAGAGGGTTGGTGAAGGAGTTGAGGGTGGTGCTCGTCTTGAAGCTTCCCTGTTCCTAACTGGCCCTCTGTTCCTGCACCCCAACTCCATATTCGTTGTTCTGGTTGATGCTTGTCGTCTTCGTTGTCTGGTTTCTCCCACTGTTCATGTTCTTCCATCACTCTGGTTAACTCACTTTGTGTTCTGTTGACTGGTTCATCATGTTCTGCACTTTTTCTTTTTTACTATTTTGATGTTTTTTTCTTATGGGCCTTTAATGTTCTTATTGTTGCTCCTTTCAAAGTGAATTTAATTAAAGCCCAAATACATATGATTATTGGACACACAATTTAAGCAGGAAATTGGATTTCAGACTATTGAAAGAAGCCTTTCTTGAACAACAGTGAAAGGCTGCAACCAACAAGATATGTTAAAATTGAGAATGATCTATAGGGCTCCAACTTTGTAGGCCACAAGATCTACATGCTTGCTTTGTGCCCATTGCATAAATCAATCAATCACATTTTAAAAATGTGAGAGAGGTGATTTTTTCTCAATTTAATTTAATTATTTTTAAATTTAGATGATAATATGATAAACTTCCCAAATGTATTTTTTTTTTGTGAATGCTTCCCAAATGTTTTTTTTTTCATCAGAACTCAACTCAGATAAACTTTGGTCTTCCAAGATTAATCCTTGAGTCTCTCATTCCCAATTCATATTGATTGATAAGGTAAAAATCATTACTCTAAAAAAATGTAAAAAAGTCATTTAATATGATTGCATATACTTTATTATTCTATGAAGATAGTGACATGGCAATATAAAAAAAGAGTGAGTGATGTAATAATTTCATAAAAGTAAAGTCTAAAGACTCCAATTTCATACATAGCTATAGATTGGTGGAGTATTAAACTTATAGTATAACAAATTTTCAAAAGGTGAAGAAGACAAGACCTATTGCAATTTGCAATTTGCAATTGCAATTATCTAAACAAAAATTCATTCTTCCGAATCATTTATTATTATCTTTGTGTAGAAAGAAAGAACAATTTACGTCAGGGGGGAACTGGGAAGGTTTACTAGAATGAGTTTGTATTAATTTGTTTTGTGGTGCGAAGTGAGCAGCTAGCAAGCAAAGCATGAGTTGTTGTCAATGTCAGCAGTCAGCGACATGCCATGCCATGCCATCCATCATCTGATCTCCGTCCTCCGCTCACAACCTACCACCGCGTCTGAGAGCACCAAGACGTGGGCTATCACGTGGGCCTGGGGCCCATGACAGCGACCGCACAGAAAGAAAGCCCATCACCATCTCGGGCCCATCCTTATCTGGTGGAAAGCGACCCTTGTCCCCCTCCATCGGGCCCGCACCTTTCACTTCCTACTTTACCCCTGCACTAGACAATTCCCGCCACGTAACCACCCACCCCCACGGACAAAAGCATGATCCCCTACATCGCACGTGGGGAGCCTCGGGAACTGCATGGTGGACACGTGGCTTTACGGTAGTGTCTGATGAAGTGATCGTCGGCAGAGAAATATCTCACGGTGGTTTCTTCATTAATCTGAGTCCGAATCTCTCTTCAGTACAGAAGATGAGGAATCAAAGCATCGTGAATCATGCTTAGCTAGAAGTTAGTTCTTGAACCAGTTAAATTTAGTAATCGAATTCCTGTAGTTTGTGTAGACAGACTCACATTAGTCACTATCTTCCTGTTCCATATCATGCTTTCTTTGCACACGGATTTTTCTTTTCCTTTATATTGTGAATGAGTGTACTCAACGTTTTCCATGGCTTTTTAAATTACTCAAATAATATGCTTTTTTATTTATTTTATTCATAAAATACCTCAATTTTAACCTTATTTCGTAAAATTACTGTGATTTTAATTTACAACTTAGAATTCTCAACATAATAGTATTTAGAGCAGTGGCGGATCCAGACCCTAGGTCAGGGGTTCAAATTTTTAAATGAGCAAATCGATAAAAATATAATTAAAAAAAAACTACATGCACATTTTTTCAGAGCAGTACGGATTTTTTGTGTTTCTATTTCTTCTTCCTTTGAGGTTGCTCCTTTCCTTTGAGAGCAAAAGTTTTTCCTTTTTCCTGTTTCTTGATCTTTCTTATTCAGCTCCATTTCATGCAACTTTAGAGATCTAAGGAGCTCATAAAGTTTCAAGATAGTAAGGCTCTTAGTTTCCTGGATAGTTGTGACAATTGTTGGTCTCTAAATGTTTGGGAAAAAAAACTCTTCATTGGTTGCTTCAATCAACAACGCCTCTTTATCTCAGCTACAACTCCTTCTTCTTCTAAATGACTGTTCAGATCTTCATAATGGCGTAGGCAATGCAGAACTTCTTCAGCAGATTCTTCTAATCATAGGAAGCTTGGATCCTATTGGAACAAGCCTACTTCCAAAAGTGCTCTTATTAGATATTCTTATCATTATAAGCAAGTTTCTCTGATTCATGTGCGTTCCGAACTTAAGGATATAACAATGTGATTGAAATTTCTGGTTGGGGAATTTTGTTCAACAGCTTCTTAAGCTTGGTACAGACGATTAGCTGAACTTAGGCTTCAAAGCATTCTTGAGAATTGGATCTTCCATTTGAATCTTTTCTCTAAAACTCTTCAATGAGTTGCTTACCACTTACCAGTTACCAGCATGATCTTTGTTGATTTCCTCTAGCAAGGCATAAAGATTAGCATCTCTCTCCAGTCTTCCGATGATGTCTTTTGATGATGATATTCTTATGGGTGCCAATAGAATACAAACAACCAACCCAATAAAACAATTAAAACCCAGAAACAATAGCCAGCGTCCAATACAGCCCAAAACCCCTTGAAAACCAGTAGCACAATACAACATAACCAGAAAAAGAGAAGCTAGGCCCTCAATGTAATAAACATCAGCAAACCAGTACCAAGAGAAAGTGCTGACAGCGAGACCTTGAGACATCCTTCTACCATCACTCTAGGCAAAGCAAAGAAGAAAACTCTACCCCATTTCAAAGTGCTAGGGACACACATAAACAATTCTTTATTTTCCTAGCTGCACTATAACATGAGTTAACAAGCACATGGTATAAGGACCATTTTGCAAGCCTTAGGAGTACCATAATTCTACCAATAGAGACTCATAGCCATGGGAGGTGCTGACAGCAAAATCCACAGCTCTGGTTTGAGTCTTCCCCCCATTCTTGAAAATATTTCTGGTTTGAGTTTTTCCCCCAATCTAAGAGTTTTTCCCCAATCAATCAATAGACACCTTACCCAAAAATTAAATTATCAATCAATCATATTCATGGTTGCCTGGAAAAATCAAGCTTGAGAAAGGAAATCAATTTAGGGAAATGTCAAATCAACCATACCTAGGGTTAGAGCCGCAGAGGGGCGGCTAGACTGGTGGACGGTGGTGGCGTGGCGTGGTGGTGGTGCGCGCGTGTGTGCTTGAATCTTGATGACCTAGTGAGAGGGTGAGGGTGAGGGCGTGGTGAGATCGTGAGAGCAGAATTGTGAGAGCGTGAGTCTGTGAGTGTGTGTGAGAGAGAGAGAGAGTGGGGTCTGGGTGCAAATTAAATTTCTCAGGTCTGATGAAGTGATCGTCGGCAGAGAAATATCTCACGGTGGTTTCTTCATTAATTTGAGTCCGAATCTCTCTTCAGTACAGGAGATGAGGAATCAAAGCATCGTGAATCATGCTTAGCTAGAAGTTAGTTCTTGAACCAGTTAAATTTCGTAATCGAATCCCTGTAGTTTGTAGCCAGACTCACATAAGTCACTATCTTCCTGTTCCATTTCATGCTTTGCTTTGCTCACGGATTTTTCTTTTTCTTTATATTGTGAATGAGTGTACTCAACCATGGTAGTCAGTATCACCCAAAGGATTTGCAACTAAGAAAATGCTATAATGGCAGACTGGATGACTGCTCAACACAGAGGAAGACCTCGTCCAAGCTGATGACAAGCATTTACACGATGACATAACATACAAGCAAAATGGTCCAAATCCAACCCTACGCTCAGAAGGTTCTTCACAAAGACTTTTCGTTAACTTGCGAAGGTAATAGCAATGAATCTCGAGACTATATATAAATATAGGGGTGATTGTTCATTTTCTTAACACGCTATTCATTCTTACAATCTCTATGTTCTTCCAAAACTCTTAGATTTTCTCCTAGCTCTCTCACTGACTTGAGCATCAAAGTGTCTTCTACAGGTACCCCGTCGTGGTCAAGTAGCTCTGCTATGCTAACAAAGTCTTTCCAAGCCATACATTGCCATATAAAACAAGGAGAACTCCCAAATTATTCTTCGTGAAAAACAATATGCATGCTACATGCATGTTGCATAACATGATTGTTAAAGATAAGTAAGTTGTGTAAGATGATAATTTTGATTACTGCCAGATATAAATGACATCTCAACAATCGAAGTATCTAATAGTTCTCTTTTCAATTTTACAACAATATTCATGTGAATGCCTCAAATAAGCGAGACAACAATTAGGTATAACCAAATTATGAGTAAGAAAAAGAGACACTCAAACCAACATGCAATATTCAATTAATAATGATCCAGCATCCATAAAACTTCCAAGTGTTACCTAAAGAAAAATTGTATAAATTACTTCCCATTTATGAGAATGACATCTTCACTAATCCATTTTCTATGGACTAAGTTGGGAGGTATTTTCAACCCCGTCCTCAAATTATTTGCATGAACGGTAGAAATTAAGAAGAAAAGCTAATCCAATGCTGACAACTAAATAACCATGAACTAATTATTAAGAGATTTCCAAAACTTAATGAGTTTTTAAAGGAAACAAAATCATTTAAATTTGCACTTAAAATATATTTTGGTCCATCTTACACTTGGTTCCTCGGTTCGTCCTACATGTGTCATGATCGATTAAAGGTTCTTGAAGAATATGATAGGGAAAAAAAGGATAAAGTTGTTAAAGTGTCATTTAGTTGCCATGGTTGTAGTCAATTATTTTTTATTTGTGACAATCACCATAAAGCCTCATTGGCAAAAGTTTATAGAAATATTAAGACTGATGAAATCGAAAGTTCTGAATCAAACAAACTTGACACGTTATATTAGTGAAATGAAGCAAAAGCAAGCAATTACGTAACTAAACAACCATCTCCATTTGAGATTCAAGATTCCCCCTCTTATTTAACGAGTCTCGTTGATCTTTAGGTCACTCTTAGCCGTACGATTAATTGAAGAAGGATAATGAGGTGTCACTTGAGATGTAATAAAAATAAGATATAAGTAGGATAAGATTTAATTAATATTACTTCCTCCGGTTCTATTTATAAGCAACAACAAAAAAATTTACATAGTTTTTTTTTGTGCCTCGGAAAACACATAGTTTAAGAAATGTAGTAAAACTAGATAAAATCCACTTAATTTGTCTTGAATCAAAATGAACTTTCAAAAATACTCCCTCCGTTCCTTTTTAAGTGTCGTTTTAGAATAATTTTTTTTTTCTTATTTAACTGTCGTTTTGATGTTTTAGGTTCTATTTTGTCAATTATACCCTTACTTTTTCAATAACTTCACTTAACATTTTTCATAAAATTCTTCTTTCTTAATAACTATGAATACCTTTATGACTTTATGATTGGGTGAGAGTGGTAGGTGATTTAATGATATGAGAGAATGGGAAAAAAACTAACAATCCACTATCTTGGTTGGAGAGCTTTATGACTTTATGATTGAGATGTGAGAGGGTAGAATGGAAAAAACAACTCTAATAATCCACTATCTTGGTTGGAGAGCTTTATGCTAAAACGACATTTAAAAAGGAACGAAGGGAGTACCATTTGTTATTCGTGTTGGAAAGTTGGAAAGATAGAGAATAATTAATGAGACACATTCTACAAGTTAGAATTAATAAGGGCATCATTTGAAAAAAAATAATTAATATAGCTCAAACTTTTATTTGGTTCTTATAAAAAAGACCATGATTTTTCTTCTCTTTCATGCTTATAATAGGACCGGAGGGAGTAATACGCAATATAAATTAAATTAAAAAATAAAATTATTTAGCTTGAGAATGAAGACAATTCTCACTCGGTCATAGAATACAAGTGATTTTACCTTCTTTTAATACTGACTCCCTCAATAAACATGTTACATCAATAATGAATTAATGACGAAATAATCATTCCCTAATTACATTCGTTCCTACTCATGTCGCGCGCCATTCTAATTTTCGGTCGTATGCTCCAATGATCAGAGATGTTGTCATGTGCCCTCCATTGTTATCGACTAAATCAGCCATGTTTGATTGCACATTTTAATGAAGGTTTAATATGTTTTCAGTTCCTGAATTTAAAACAAATTTTTGACTTTGGTCCCTCTAGTGAGGAGTGTTGCAAATTTTGACTTGGTTTGAGAAGAATAATGGAGGTGAGAAGGTGAGAAGGGCTCAAGCTGAAGAATTCAAATTAGGGATCTGAGAACTGGGGTTCCAAAAATTAGGACTTATTATTTTCAAAATTTTAAATTATTAATTATACACATGTCAATTATATTTTAATTAAAAATCTATTTGTAGGATTCATTAAGTGACGTGTACAATGCCACACAATTCACTCAATGGCGGAGGCAGAATTTTGCTTGAGGGTGACCAAAATTAGAGTGTTGTGACCTCTAAGAATATTTCATTTTTTATGAGAAGAAAAAACATTTAGGTAGATTAAATATAAATGGTACGAATTAGCATATATGTCTCACCCTCACTAGACCGACAACAAAATTAAATGTCAATATAAATTATACACATTTTGGGAGTGATCATGGCATGAGCTAGTCACCCCCTAAGTCCGCCAGTATAAGCACTTATCGGACACGTAAGCATTTTTCTTGAACTTAGTTTCAAGTGATGATTAAACTCAAACAAGTCTGTGATCATGAGATATAAATTGCAATTTCACTATTTTAATGGTCATAATTAATCACGAACAAAACCGATCTTCAAGGTTAATTTGTCATCCGGTCTCCTCTCTTTTCAATCTCTAATTGCATGGTATTATTTGATGCTTGGAAGTGCGGAGGAGGCTGCTCTATTTTGCATGCTTTGATTTCAGATTGTTGTTTATTGCTTTATAGTTTTGATGTTTTTTCCTTTGTGTTTGTCCGGCGAGCTGACAATTCTGTTGTTAATGCCTTAGCTAAACTTTCTTTCTCTTTAGGTAATGTTTGGATTGAGGAGGTTCCTCAAGAACTTCTTAGTTTAGTCCAATCTGATGTAATGACTTCTAAGCCAGCCGTTTCTTATTAATTGAATGAACTACTTTTCAAAAAAATGTCAAATATATTAAGATTTTTTTCATTTATTTAATTAGTTTCTTTTAAAGTTAAAAAAATGTTTCTTTTGGAAATCTGATGGCCATAAATTACATTGGATCTTGATTAATCAAAATTGAATAAGGAAAAAGGGACATAACTCTCAACAAAATTTTCCCCATCTAGAGGAGTGATGACAACGGGTCGGGTTGGGCTCAGGTTTTGCCTATCCCAAACCCAAACTCTCATATAAACTCAAACCCGTCGGGTCCTCGCCTCCTCGAGTTTACCTAAACCCGTTGTAGCCCTCAAATTCATGTCCTAACCTAACTTGATGTATATATATTTTTTCAAAACAAAATACAACTTGTATTATTTTGTTGTGAAAAAACATTTTATATCTTTTTTGCCAAAAAAATATGATATCTTAATGTTCAAATATGATCAAATTGTTAACAAATTAAGTTGTTAACATAAAGAGAAGTTTTGCAATTTTTATATATAATGTTTGGGTGCGAGTTTCATCAATACCAAACCCAAATCCATACCCAATATATCGGGTTTTATCCATAAAATCGGGTTCGGGTTCGGGTGAGACCCACCCGTTCGGGTTTCTTTTCCATCCATATAGGCATTAATAGAGTTTGTTTGGTTTGTAAATACTAAATAGTTAACCCCTCAATGGGTTCCATCCCAATTTATCTAAAGTAAATATCCATCATAAAGCCCAGCTTTTAAGTGATGTGAGATTATTCAAGCTTAACAAGATATTATAAAAATTCTGAGTCCTTATGGGAAAAAAGAGTTTTACAGCTCGTACTTAACCTGAACAAAGGTTATTTCTGAACCAAATTACCTTAAAAGTAGTAGAGATAATGTGATAAAAAAAAGTGAAACAATTTTTAAGGCAAATTTCATTAATCAAATGGCATATACAAGCCTAAAAACAAGCCTAAAGGTCAATCCATCATCACAGATAAAAAGATCAAGCTCTGGATGGACTTCCTCGATGCAAATAGTCTAAGAACAAGAAAATTGTAAAATAGGCTAAAATACAGCGTGGTTTACCCATTATAAGTTGGTGGGAGTAATTAATTAGGCTTTTTAAAACTCATTTTGTCCTCTCACCCTTCCTGGAAAGTCGTCTCTTTTACACTGTGGTTTAGTAAGTTTTTTTTTAACAGTGGTTAAGTAAGTTAAACTGGTGTAATATAATTAATTTTTATAAGTCTTAATTTAATTTAAAAATTTCACTCTCCTCTCTCTTTCGATTCAAAACTCTTCATAAAGGTTAGGCATCCACATAGAGTCCCATGTTCCAGCAGGCTTTGAATTCTTTTATAACAAATTCATATCCATCTAAGTTTTCTTCCTAAGCCACAACCCAGAAAAAAAAAATCAAGTACAACTGGAGACAATGCCCTTACATTGACCCTTTTATGGTACACACTATATTCAGGACAAGGATAATTAATGAACCTTGTGCTTCAACTTAGATCTAAGCTGCAAGAAAGGAAAAGGAAAAAGACACCAATGAGCTCAACTTAACATCACTTTCACCAAAATCAAGTGCCAAACACAGTAGTGTTGTTCCTCTTTTGAGGACCACACAGAAACTTTTGACCTTAGCTGTATAAGCCTACAAAAGCGATGACCTTTGAAAATAAAGACACTACAGCATGACATTTTTGACTCCTCTGTTTTAACTTCTGTGGTACTCTAATTCTTCATATCATAACAAGGAAAGTATGAATTGACAGATAGATTAATTAGAGCATAGATAAGTTTTTTTTTTTTTTTTTTACTTTTTACTCATGTTTAATTTTTTGGCAAACTTTTGGATGTTGTTTGGTGAAGGAGGGTTATAATGCTGTTTCTCTTATAGCAAATAAATGAATGCCAAGTGGATGTTTATGCCATGTCAATCAAACTTATAAAATTCTTAAATTGGTCCTCCAACTATTTGTATTATAAATTTTACAGAAGATGTTTATTTTCTGATTTACAAATTGATATGGGGAAAATCTCTTTAACCTACTCCTTCCTCCACTCCTTTCCTCCTCCGCCGTGTTTCATCTTTCTGCCGTGTTTCATATAAAATTCAACATTATAGATAAAGTGACCATTACGTGAGTGTTCTGGTTAAAAGAATCAATCATGATTAAAATTATTAACCTGATGGTGTTTTTCCATATGCCAAGCGTGAACCTTTTCACATTAATAAATATGAATTAGGAGATGAAATACCATGTTCTTTCAAGTCTGATGCAAAGGGAATTCATAAAACCCGTACAAAAACATGATAACGAGATTCAAATACATAATAACCTGTACAAATTCATCTTTATGATTACGAGATTCATAAACTTGATTACGAGATCATACATGTCAATAAAAAGAATTGAATCAATAGAAGTAATCTACAAAAACAGAACCTGGAATAAAGGTTTTGGGTTAATGAATGTGTGTAGGTTTAATTTGATTTTTTTTAAGTTCAAAAATAATTAAAAATGTAAATAGTTGGAGGATAAAATGTAAGACTTAAGAAGTTTAGGGACCCAAATTAAAAATATTAAAATTACTAGTCAAATGGATGATATGGCAGTCCAGTACACTAGGCATCTTGCTATTGGCCAATAAATGGGGGGCATGGCTGCTGTTTAAAACATAAACAACATTTTTAAGTTTGCCTAATTTTTTTTTTTTTGTATCTTTTAATTTATTTTCATATCACATTTTTTTCTTCTCCTATACATAAACCTCAAGTTTCCACTTTACATAGTTTAGGCGGTTTCTGACGACTTCAAAATGTGAAGTTTGAAAAAAAGAAAAATTATATGATATTGTCAATGTAATGTTGCCACACCGCATTTTGTACGATTTTACACCGCAATATCTCATCTTTCTTCTATATTTATTTTTTAAAATTTCACAACCTGTGTTTATTTATTTTTTAAAATTTCACAACCTGTGTCACAGTTAGAAACCGCCACAGCTTTAATTGAATAGAATTTATATGTTGAAGAGTCATTGTTTAGTGTTGGCTTGGTTCCAATCAAGCATGGAAATATTAATTAAGCTTGAGTGTGTAAAAAATAAACTCTTTTTCACGTGAATAATGTCATGGCACATAAGGGCCATCCCTGAAAGGTGCCTCCATTTATAACTTGTCAATGGGTGATGCAACACATTGAATAAAATATTGATGCAGATAATATTTTAAAGGGTGAGACACTTTATATAGACTTTAATTTTTCCATGGGCGAACCAGAGTTCAACAGCAAACAATATTCTACAACGGACAAATTTTACATGAAGAAACAAAAGCATGGGTTTGATTACAAGAATGAATTTTAAAATTATTTTAAAGCTTCAATTAGACCAAGCTGTATCACCCAACACAAATAAATCAGAACGAAAATGTTATAGTATAAGAAGAGGTCTCATGTTCGAATTATTATAATTGTAAGTGCGTTAAATACTTAATAGAAAAAAGTTTTATTGTTCATAGTTATTCTACCCGACTCGAACATGAATGCTTCGGCGAATCAAATGATACAACTGGTTAAAAAAGAGAGACTAAGGTGTCAACATCATCAATGAGCTAGCATGGCTAAAAAAGTCCTCACATATCCAATTTTCTTCTAGTGAACCACACCAGAAACCTTGACTTCTGTAGCAGGGTTCAGTATTCACAATCTTTTCCATGCCTCTTTTTTCTTTGATTTCAACCTCAGTTTCGCTCACAGACTCACAAGCGCACAGTTACTTGTTGAAGTTAAATTTCACTCGTGGGAATGCTTCTGAGGTGATTCAATTAATCTTTCTTCAGGGACAAGTATCAAACAACTATCACGGCCTTCAATGGATGTCACCTCTGTTCACACAAACATATTATATTTAAATTGAATTCACACAAATTGGATGTGACTTGTAATGTAAGTAACATCTTCTTCTAACTAGTTAATTTTCTAATCAATTAATTATAAAACATGGTTTGCACCCAAGGTTCACGGAATTTACCTTTAAACATATATGCCAAATATTTTATAACATGCATAATCATCAATTCATCATAGGCTAGAAAGTATATAAAATAACAATCCTCTGCAAAGTAGTGAGTACTAATGATTGATAAAGTGTCTTCCACATACAAGAGTAAAACAACGGTGAGATTTTGAGGAATCCAGATAGATAGAAACAGAGCAGCTTCCACTTTCCACATCCAAGAGTAAAACAATTATTTGGTTATGATTTATGAAACCCTATCTGAAATTTTGGGACACTAGACTCATATTGCTAGTTTTGAATTTTAGCTACTAATTAACTTGTACCTTTTCACTGCTAATGATACTTGCTTGTGTATGACACATGGCTTTTTTAAAACCTAATTTTCAAACTTTGGACATGGCAAAGAAGAGTTTTAGTAATGTTCCTTGTCAATTGCATAATGCCTTGTACCTGTTTGATTTTATTCCTTAGTAGAAGTAATACTGTTTTTATTTCCTCTAGTACAGAGTTACAACTAGGAACTTTCTCTAAACATTGTGAAAGTAGCAGGGTTTTAAATTACGGTCACGGAATTACTGATAAGTAGGAGTTGATGCTGCTGCAATTGTGGCTATGATGCTAATGTTGAGAGTCCAAAACGCTTTATGCTGCCGCCACAATTGCGGTTGCGGACTGCAATTTATAACCCTGGGAGCGTAGGGATTCAGTAAGGCCAGAAACAGAAGGTTTGATCTTCAACCGGGAAGCCAAAATTACAAGAGTTATCAGGCAGGTCATCATAACAGACATCTTCAACCTTTGGCAAGCAAGGCAGGTTCAAGAGGTTTTCACCGAGGTTATCCTCTTCATCCTGTGAGAAATCTGAGTGGTCTGGTTCGAAAGCATGAGAGGAATCAGCAGGCTCCATGAAGTGGTTCCCATCAGTGCAATGTGGGCTATCCGAATCAAGCACATCACTTTTAGCTGAATTGGCATCTTCTTGCTTGCAGCATGTTACCATATTAGGGAGTGGCACTTTGGACCCATTTTCAGAATTTGCATTTGAGATTAAATCCATAGGTTCTGCAGCATCAGGGGATGACTTGTCATCTGAATTCTCTTTCTCTTTATCTCTGGGAATCAATTTGTTCTTCAGAGAATTCACCTGTTCAATCATTATCCCATTATGGGGATGATAAATGTTAAGACTTTATTAAAGTAAAGAAGAGCTCATAACTCATATCATAAGTCATAGCAACATAAAGCAGAAAAGCTGAATAGAGAGTGTGTATGTTTGTGAGTGCTATTTTTTTTGCTTTACCTCTTCTTTTAACTTGTCATTCTCTTGAGCAAGATTATCATAGTCACCTTTGAGTCTGTCAAAGCTAGCTTTCAATGTGCCATAGTCCTTTTCTAACTGCTTGGTCTTGTACCTTGCCCTTCGGTTTTGGAACCATATAGCCACTTGTCTTGGCTGCAACCCAAGCTCTTTTGCAAGCTGAACCTTCCTTTCAGGTTCAAGCTTGTTTTCCACCTCAAAGCTCCTTTCAAGGAACTGAACTTGTTCACTAGAGAGCCTTCTCTTCTTCCCTGGTTGATGGAAGCAAGCATCATAATCATCATCACAGTTCTCTTCCTTGTCAAGCTGTTGAAAGAAGGACCTGTCAGTGACCCTGCTGCCACCAACATTCTCAAAATCAACCACCGATTTCGACCCTGAAATCAAAGCAAACAAACACCAACCATGTTAAAATCTCAATCATATTGCATGTTTTACATCAGAATAGTGTTAAAAATCAAATTTTTTTGATGGGTTCTTCATTTCATAATGAAACAAGAGTCCTGAAAAAAAAAACCCCACTTTGGTTTTGTTCATATAGACATATAGTAAAAAAAAAACAAACACATAACAATTAGACACACCACTGAGAAAACTTTGAATTGTGAAATTTCATGACTAAGTGAAGAGATGGACAAAAATTGAAGAAGGAAGAGAATAGAGAATAGAGTTTACCTTGGAAAGAAGCAGGGTTAGAGGTGTGACCCCAGAGAGAGTCAAGAACTTCAGAGGAGCAAGGAAGCCTTTCATTTTGGAGCAGAAGGGCCATGTTGGAACCCCCATAAAGCTTACTACCAGCCATAGTAACTTCACTAGAGAGGGGAATTATGGGAACTTTTTGGAGTAGTAGTACTTTGTGTGGAGCCTTGTTGCAAAGGTGGAGGTATTAGATTAAAAGGTCATATTCACAATCATAGCATACCCCATAAAAGGTGGATCAGGTTTCAGGGGTGTGACTGTGTGGGGTTGTTTGTTTTGATCTAGAATTTATGGCGGAAGAAGCAGGTGATAAGGAGAACTATAATGTGGGAGTTGTGGAAGTGAGGAGAGATCATACCCATCACTCAGTGGAAGAACTGCAAGAGAAAATTAAGAGGTTTGTCAGAAGGTGTTGAATAAATTGCAGGGGCAGAGGAGGGTTATGATGTGAGTTTTTGGAATGGGGACACAAGGACAGAGGTGGAGGGAGGAGAGAACAGAGTTGATGAGAGTTGGAAATATTTGATTTGATGATGAGAAAGAAAGAGAGAGTGAGTGAGAAAGAGATTCTTCTGTGTGGTGGGGAACTTTGATGGGGTTATATTGGGAGCCTTGGTCTGCCTTTGGGATAGGGAAAGCCTTGACATAAGGGTTTTGAGTTACCATATTGCCCCTCTTCTATCCTCATCTTCCTCATCTCATTCTTATCTCTTTTTTATTTACTTAACTTTTAAGTGAATAATTATAATTATTGAATATTGACTTTGAATTATTTTTAATTTTATCAAAAAAATTAACTCTTATAATTTAATTTCTAAATTGTGGAAATCCTAATTTGAAAATTTTAATTTCCAAATTTTGCAAATTAATTTGATTTCAAAAATTCAATATATATAAATAGACATTTTTATTATTTTTTTTTTTCACCAAGAGTTGTTTTTATTTGGTCTTTGAGGATTTTGACAGTTGTTGCCACCCGTCAAGGAATATTGAATGAAAAAGGCTTTTTATTATAAAAAAATCAATTTTAGAAAATGGTCACAATTACAATTTTTCTAAAATCTAGTCAGACTAGACTAACAAAGTTACTGAAAAAGTTAATTTTATATTGTAGTCTGTTATAAAAAAAGTCAAAAGAACAATAAAAGTTCTTAAAAGTAATTTATTAAATATTTATTTTAATAAAAATCTAAATTGGGGATAATGTGACCAATAATTATTTTTAATAAAAATATTAAATTCATTTTTTCATTTAGAAAAATAATTAAACACTTGGAAAATGGGGATAATTCACTAAAGATGAAAAAAGTATATCAAGACATATTTTGAAGGAAAAAAAAGCCTTATTTGCAGTTTGATCACATAGTTTTGACTATTAAAGGTTTTAATTCCTATGCAAATTTAGTTTCTCAACTTTTAAATTTTTTCACATCAAACCCCTATCAATAGTGTTCTACTTAAAACTCCCTTTTTTTAATGTCCCAAATTATTATTTTTTAAATCTTCAAAAATTGAATTAATTTAATCATTGTAGTCATCGTTCCCATCAAAACTCAATGATAAATATTAAATTTTATAAAAAATTCTAATTTTTCCACCTCTTTAAACCTATATCATATCATTCAAAATCCTGTAAAATTTAACATATTTTAACTATTTTTTATTTTATGACTTTCAAAATTGTATCATATATCAACTTTATCATAAAGCCTAAAAATATTAAAAATAAATGAAGATTTGATGAATTGCTTTATGCATATGAAAATTGAGCCATAGACCAAATAAATTTTTATTTTGATTAATATAAAAATAATTTAACAAAATGTGGTCATATATGATGTAAATTAATTCGTTATCAGGATTAAAAAAAATTAAACAAAAAATCCATGAAAATTATACTCTAAAATTTTGGGTAACAATATATGCTAATAAATATTTTAAAATAAATAAACCCGACACCAAAAATCACCTCATTATTTTTCTAAAAGTTTAGTAAAGCTAACGACTCAAAATCAATATCAATATTCCAACGGTAGAAAAGAAAAAAGGATAGCTACAAACGTGATATCATTGGAATGGAATTGTGAATCTCCTGAAATACCGGAGGAAGAGGGGTCCATTTGCTTATCTTGAAATATATTTTCAGTTTTTTTTACTCCACTAAAACATTTTTTACTTTTAATAACATTGGTTTACTTGTCTAAAAATGCATTTTAAGAATCTGTTTATGTACATTGCCATAAAAAGTTAGTTTTTCACAACATTAAATAAATGTTTTTTATTTTATATACGTAATAATTGTTACATGTTTCTCACAATAGATCAGATTTTCTTACAGTGTTATCATGAGAAATCGATCTTTCCGGTGTAACAAAAAAATGTATGAGAAATTGTTACCCAAAAGAATAGGTAATGTTGGAATATGAGACTGTCGAAAACTGTTGCATGAAATTTAGGAAACATTTTTCGTATTTTTTACTACACTTTTGAGTTGTTGCGAAAATTAAAAAGAATAATTATATCTTCACACCTGAGGTGTGGAGAGGTAAAAGAATAAAGAGATAGCAATAAATGAAAAAGAAAATAAAAATGTGATAGGTGATTTGATTGATAAAAAATGGTGAAATAGATAAAAAAATGAAGATATAAATGGGTCTCTCGGCGGCTTCGGTGGACGATGTGGAGTCGACAGCGGGTAAAGAGTTGATGGTTCTTCCTTTGGAGCTGTCAAATCTTTACGGCGTCTTGACTCGTGCGAGGAGTGCTATGTTGATGGGAAAGCGGCTCAGTTTATCGTACGATTGTTCAGATGCGACTGCCGAAAGTGCGATTGCGGCTCAAATCTTGGCTCGAAGGCCTCCCTAGCTAACTGTTTTTTCTGGCTTCGCTGTTGGTGTTGGGCAGGCTTTTTGCGGGCTTGTGCAGTTTTTTTGTGGGTTTTTTAGTGGGCTTGTTAGGTTTTGTGGTCTGTTTGGGTTTGTTTTAGGTTTGGGGCTGTTTCTTAGCAGAGATCTTTTTGTCCCTTTGAGGAGGGTGTATATCCATGTTCCATCTCCTCTCTTTTTTATCAATATATTTTTACTTTCGGAAAAAAAAAATAGATGTAAGTGTGTCATAACTCGAGAGTTTTGGTAACATTTTTTCACTTTATTAATAACTAGATTAATTAGTATTTTAGTCCCCGCCCAAGAAAAGGTATATGAGACAAACATGACAAATGAAAGGAATTTAGAAATGTTGATGCAAGTTTGTGTACCATTGGAGTAATAGGTTAATCCAATATCATATGGCATTGAGTGATCCGATGGTCTGTGTACCAAAATAAATTATACTTTTTTCTGCTGTAAAATAAAGAATGTAACTTAAATAATGAAAAATTGACAAGGATAGACATGGTAAAGCAAGAAGAAGAAGATGACAACGAGGCAGAGGAGAGCGTGGGGGGAGAAAAAGACAAGAGCAACCTGTCTCATGAGTCCCTATCAGAGAGTGCCGCTCGGAATTTAGGGAAGGGAAGGATCACCAGTTACTCCCTAGCTACCCTCCACCACATGTACACCCTTTCAATTTCCTTTCACTAGCTTCATAAAAATTATTTACACAAGATAAAAACTATTCAAAATTTCAAATGGTGACTTTGATGCAAAGGAGTAGGTCCTGCTTGTAAATTCTTGAGACTAGCTTGCATATTTGTAGTGTAAATGCATTTTTTTCCCATTTTCCTTTCTTATTTTTGACACTAACATCCGACATAGAGATCTTTATTTCAAGAGCTCTATCAAATTGAAATTGATAGGAGTACGATCTAGAGTGGTATTTTATCACCGTGGCAGATCTGTACTAGAATACAATAGAAGTTTAGTATTGTAGCCACACACATGTCTACTACATAGTTGATGAGGACAAATCTTCGATCTCAATTGACAGTGTTTCCAAACACAGTCTTTAACTGAATTATGAGACCCTGTTCATTTTGATTTGTCATGTGTCTTATTAGTAACGTTGCTAGAGTGATAAACAAATTGAAGTTTAATTGTTAAGTCCTTTATTTTGGGACTTTCTCATTTACACTTGTCACTCCATCAATTTTTTCAGATTTAGAGTACAAATACAATCATTTTATATAACATTTTCAATTCCAATTTATATGCAACCAATAAAAAATGAATACTCTATGAGAATACTTCTTTCTTCCCCTTAACTTTTTTTTTTTAATTTGCAAAATAACTTTCTTCTTCGCCATCTCTCTTCTCTTCTCAACAATACATTGTGTAAATGGTTCTTGAATTCTCACAGCATAAATTTTGGAAACAAATTTTATTTGAAAACTTAATTAATTTGTGGCTTGCCGTGCAGTAGCCATCATGTTGGGTAAACTTGCCTACACATATTTGTAAGGATCACATGACCTCCTTATCTTTATTAAGACACAATTCGGAATGACAAGGCTATAAACACTATCGAGAACGATCAAATTTTCCTATCATGAACAAGCTGAAATTCCTGGGAAAGGTGATTGATTGGGGAAACCGATCAAGATTATAAGAGAAGGGATAAGAAGAGAACGGTGAAGCAGTGGAGTGAGGAGAGTGTGAAGGGGCGGGGGGGGGGGGGGGTTACGCATGTGGCTGGGATGGTAGGTGGTTGAGTGCGAACGCTGCGGAAGTACCCTGGGGGGTCCTGCAAAGGGGTGAAAAGTCCCTAAGTCTTGGAGTTAGTAAAACCTACCTTGACTCCTGTAGAAGGAGCTTTTTATATCTGGCCGAAGAGCTAGCGTAGCCCGAGGTAAGGTCATGAATACCTAGGTTCTAGGGGATTTGCCACCGTTGAAACTTTATGGGGTTTCTGTAGCACGAAGAGATTCAAGGGTCAGGGGTTCCTAGTAACTTGTAGTTAGACCTTGAGCCTCGCTCACAACCTTCTATGGATGGGGCTTAGGGTCAGCGATGGGATGGTTGAGGTGATTCGCACCCTACCCCCAGATGGCGATGATCGACCCAGATGTGATTGGTTTACTACCCATCCGGACTAGCATGATCGTCCCGGGTCGCTGGTCCCATCATCCCCGAAAACGGCGATTTTAAGAAAAGTTATTAAAAATAGCTTTTAGTTTATGCAAAAATAAATAAATTAAAGAGGGGGTACAGCTTGTTATTTTAAAAACGTTATAAAAAAATTAAAATTTAATTATGTTAAATCTAAAAAATTACACTAGTAATATAATAGAAAATTAATTCATTGGCAATTGATAGATATATCAATTTGTTTTAATATTATCACTGTCATAATTTTTTGTTCATTAAAATAGTCTTCAAATATTTTTCAATATTGTATAGAAATACATGTGTTGGGCAATACTCACTCTATTTGATCCTTTTTTTTTATATAGTGATTATTGATTAATGATATATTAGCCAGGCTACTTTAATATCTTGATCGATACTAATGCATGCGTGTGCTCCTTGAACAGCGACGGGAGGAATACTAGTTAGAGCAGCAATAAATATTACAAACTTCTTTTGTCATATTTTCCGCCGAATCCTTTGGGTGGAAGTACATTAGGTGTCCGGTTAGGGCTCGCGGGCTGGCCCGTCTAGTCCGTAAATGTCATGTCTTAAAATTGGGTACACAACAACTCATAAGCTTTGTGCGCGCTTGACCTATTTTCACCTCTAATTGCTCTATTGTCCTAACTGTATGGGTTCATTGTCATTCAGTCTATTGTTTGATATATTATGATTAGTTTGAGAGAGTTAATTCAATTGGAGAAGGGATCATGATTCAAATCCTGGTGTGAAGAACTAATTTACTAACATTACTAATAATTAACAACTGAAATTGACCTATAAAAAAATGTAAGTTTTATTTACACTAACAAGATGTTTATTGTAGTGGTCAACATTTCATTTCTTAAGTAAATGATTTAGGATTTGATTTGAATTCTTGCAAATAGAAAAAAACTCATTGATCAGCCTACCGCTTAGTATCCTAATCGTGAAGCGGGAGATTAATTTCATGATTATCGTATGTGAGAATACTTGAGTTAAGAAAGAAAAGAATAACATGACATACCCTTCAATACAAAAAAGATTAAAACTCTTTAATTTTCAATACTAGGTTTTTCCAAGGGAGTTTTATCCTAGCAAGGTTTTAATGAGACCCTTTTATAAAGTCTTTTTTGAATGAGGTAGTGGGTGGGTAGCCTTGTCATTTCTAGGATCCTTGTCTTTGTACTTGTCGTCTTAAGTTTCTTGCTTCTTTTCTTCTTTGTATTGGGTTGAAGTACCCCTTGTACTTCACTTCAATATAATTATAATTGCTTATCAAAAAAAAAATCAAGATTTACATTGGATAAAATCACCATATGGTCTTATAACGTAATTTACTCAAGTGAATTGATAATGTCAAGTGAAATACCGAGTTTATCTATTTCTTTATGAGTATTCAAATGATCTCACATATTTAAATATCATTAGTCCATTTATAACTTGAATGTTCTATGTTCTAACTCAAACTTCGCCTATAACTATTTAAATAACCCTTCAATTGAGCGAACTTATAATTGAGAGGATCTGATTTAGATAACTCTATTTTAAATACACACTTCAACACAGTTTTTATGGTTACTTTTAAATAAAATCAGGCTTTGAAAATTGAAAGATTTGGAGTTGGAGATACATGCACATAATGATATCCCTTCTCAGATAACTCAGCCATATCTATTTAACAATAAAGCAAAAATGGTCGAGTTGTTGAGCACATTTAAGTCAAGTGCAGGTATATAAGTAGGTGCCTGCTCTGCTGGGTCTACATATACTCGATTGACCGGAATCAATGAAAATTGAAAACAAACAAACTTGTGTCATTGTATTTTATTTATTTATTTTTAATTCATGTTTCTTTTGCATCGAATTAGGAACTCCCAACTGCTTAGTGAGTGTGTGGTTACTTGTGATATTAATCCAACACAAACTCTTGCTCATCAGAATCGATTGATCAAATTGGCCGTGAAAGAGAAACATCAAGTATAAATATGTACAGCTAGAACTGAGCTTGGTTTTATCTTTCCGAGAGAATAATCACTGTTAGGGGTAGACGAGTAGTGCTTGTCGTTATGCAAGGTAGGACCCAAAATGGACTAGCTATATCTAGCTTTTGATTAGGACTGAAGGCAAAGATTAAATGGCATTGACGTGCTTATAATCAAGAACAGCATTGATTTTGCACATGCTCTGCTCCTCCCATTCGTTTCAAGTTAGAAAACGCAGGGGGAATTCATGTTCATCAGCAGAAACATGGTGAAAAATAAATAAACACATACATGCATGGAGGCTGGAGCTGTCCTTGTTTGAGGAAAATGCCAAACAACTCGTCATCAAGATAGATCAATTTTAATCTTGTTCACTTGATTCTGTCGGGTTATTTATGTTCAAAGTATAATGAGTTATATAACGCACATGAACAGCTATACCATTTCAATAAGTACTGAATTGGAAGAGGGTAAAAGCCTATATAATGTGATCGTGAAAATGGCCCTTCAACTAGTTTTCTTTGTACTGCCTTCAATTAGAAAGTAGTCTTAAGAATATACATAGATTCATTGTAAAAGCTTGATTAAATTGAGTAGTAAATTTCTATTAGTGCACTTGAGTTAAATATATAGAGAGAATTTTGTTGCATGTGGTTTGAGTCTTGTGATTTGAACCACCTAAAAACATTGGCGAGACTAGTGAAAAACAAATTTGCAGGAAAAAATTTGAAAGAAAATTCTCAAATTTGTTAATATATTCATTTTTGAAGAAATTTTGCAAAAAAATATTAAAGCGAAATTTGCTAGAAAATCTACGAGAAATTAAATTAGTTTTATGACAATTTTAGACATCCATAAATTAACTGCCGCTAAATTTTTTGCATCGAGTGTTGAGATGTCTTATTGTTTCATCGTTTGTGAAACATTAATGTACTCGGCTCAGCCCGAACATAAGTATTTTTTCTGTGCGTTAAACTTTGCTTAGCTAGGTATATATAAGTGATCCTAAGAGACCTTAGCTAAAAAAAATGGATTCGCCTTTATATACATCAATAACCATAGTTTCTTGTGTAATCGTCCTCGTGGCTATTGGTGTTACTGTTGGGTAAGGAGGTAGCGCGCCTGTTCCTATTCAAAGATAAAAATATATGAACTACAACGTTCTTCACCAAGCCAGTGATAAAATAGGTAGGTTGACCTTGTTAAACCAGGTTGCCCATCTTGAACTAGGTCACCCACTTTGACATAAGTCACCCACCTTGAGAGAATATATTCAAGCCTTCTGTTTTATCCATTTATTACCAGTCCTAAATTCGACAATTCTTATCCAAGTCGCATATTTCATTTCACAAGCCCACAAAATACCAAACTTAAGTATTGAGGTGAAGTGTACATCTTTTGAACCGCTTCAATCTACGTTTCTTGAACATCCCTAGCTAGTTCCACATACCTCACACTTTCCAATCCTGGCAGTCCAGCTGTGGTTAACACAAAAAGATGGAGAAGTGTGGCTGGTTATATGTGTAAAATTGTCTACATAACAATATTTATTAATAAAATTCCTCATCCAGCATAATACATTTGAGTGTAGATCGAATGAAATGAGAAATCCTTAGCTGGCTTCGCACACATTTGTGTAATTATGGCATCTAAGTTACCAAAAGCAGAAGAATATGGTCTCTTTTGAACCTTTTCTATGCAATTGATTCCAGGCATGCCTTTTTGGGTTGCCTGCCACATGAGTTGTTCCTAGCAAGATAGTTGCATATTTGTAACCAATTCCTCTGAGTCAGAAACCTTTGGTACCTCCCTTTTCTTTTCTGGGAATGATGAATTTATTTCCACATTCTATAATTCACGTGAGGGATTAGTGGTAGTGGGTCCTTTGTGTTGCATCAATTTGGGAAATGTGAGTGAGGAATTGGCACTAGTGAGGAGCACAAGTTTGGCCTTACTCTGAGACTGAGTGCATGCAGAGAGGTCACTTTTATGAAGGCACTTGGGAAAAGGAGAAAAAAAAATTAAAGCTGATCACCATGGACAGGCCAAAAGCTAGCTAGAGACAGTAATTGCCTTATCCTTTCAAAAGGAACACAGCTTATAGAGTGAGGATTGTATTGTATCTCTAATTGGGATCTCAACAAGAACCATTATCTAATTTCTCTGTTTTGTTTAGTTAAAGTTTTACTATAAAAAAAATTATCTTAACAATTCACCTCACTGGATCAAACACTGTTGGACACACCGATTCCCCTAATTGTAGGTGAAATTCACTGCGCAAGTTGGTTCACCAAAACATCACATGGTAGGTAAAAATATTAACAAGACACTCTTTTTCATGCACTAATCATGAGTAATAAAAGCACTCTAAAGAATAAATTAAATAATTGAAAATTTAAGAAATTTATAGTTTCTTTTATTTATATAAACATAAACATATATGTATTTTATCACAACCTTATTGATTAATTTCTTAATTTATCTGTAATCTAGAATGTACTCTATCACATTACGAGTCTAATCATTTTATTTTACACATTTGCATACAAAGTAAGAAGCCCTAAACCACAGCCCGAAGCCCAGAACCGGGTTAAGATCCAAATCTAAACACTTATTTGACCGAAAACAAAAAGTCCAAATGCTTCAACCTCGCGAGTCAAATATATGAAGAGCATCATAAAGCAGTGGCCAATTTATAACTGTATTTTAGTAAATTTATTGGGTGGAAGAATACTCTTGGGAAAAAAAATTAAATTACAACATCATTTTATTCAATTGTATTTTTTTATATACATTATTTACTATACACAATACCTAAATTTTAATTTTTTCAATCAAAACTTTGATTTGTATTAATCTTAATCGGACCATGATTGTTTAAGGTATGTTATAAGACACAACTTGGATTAATCAATCTAGTCAGTCCAGGCGAGAATTGATTAGAGTACTCATATGAGTTGCTAGTTGCATCAACAATGCAAATGAAATGGTTAGAATTGATTAGACTCGGTATAGTTAGCATAAATCGACGACTAGTTGATTATTGAGGAGCTAGATCATCCATCGATCTCCAATACTTGTCAATGGTCACATATTTTCTCAAGTCATCATCTTCATCATGACTTTCTTTTAATTAAGACTATTGGCTTCATCCATTCATTGCGGCTATCATCTCCTCTGTTGTTGCATACCCTATCTATGTTGTGCTTAATGCACCAACCACTTTGTCGGTCATCTGAGAATCATATTTTTTCGCATCACTCCATTAACTAGGCACATATTTACTTGCATGCATGTCACATGCACACTATTTTCATATAAGCTACGCTAAGGAGCTTATGAGCTTATGATAATTTTCATGATAGACGTGTGTTGTCAGCCGATAATGAGTTGGATTTGGATACAACAACAACAATTTCTCAAATTTAGAGGTTCTATCGGGTAAACATTTATAGTTTTCTAATATTAAACAAGTAGAATGTGAAGTTTTTTAGACTTTAGATCATTTGTCTGAGGTTTGAGGGTCAAATGTTATTGTCAATGTTTAACACTAGAATCAATTTAAATTATTCAGGAAAATTTATGAAAAACCTTTTAAAAGAAGTAGCGGATTGACGTGAGGTTGAGCTAATATGAGTCAAATTTAGATTGATATTTATAGTTATCCATTTTTTTTTGTCACAATTATAGTTATCCATTTAAACTTAAATCAAACCCACTTTTTTGTTAGCCCAGTAACCGTGGGCTTTGTTGGCCCATTATTATTAAAAAAAGTTGTATTCGGTATTCCTAATAGAAAAAGTCGTATCTTCTATTTAGGCCGAATAGCCTCTTCTTTTTGGGCTTAGTCCTGTCAATGAATAAACTTTGACAGAAAAATAAATATATTTTCCCATCATTGTTTAATTATCTTAGTCCCATTTGACCAAAAAAAAAAAATTATCTTAGTCCCATCAATATATATGAAGAATACTCATGTTTCTTACTAAAACTTGGATGACAAAATTTGTCATGATGCTCACTAGTTTGGATTGCATATAAAACTGACCATAAATCCCGGGTTCAACTCTCATTTTTTCATAAATGAGGGATCAAATCTCTCTGCGTCCAGTAAAATCTCAGTTATTGGATAATTCTTTTCGAGGAAATCCATCGACAGACACACTAATGCTCCTATTCAAGACATGCTTTCTCTATGTTCTACCATTTTTCTAAGGAGATCGAAAAATTAAAGAAATTGTCATACTGTGCATATTGTGGCAAGTGGTCTAGATTATTTTCAAATTTTGTGGTCACTGTGATATAATCATGTGAAAAAAAGTATGATTTAAAAATGAATCTTATGGGCTTTTGCGGCTGCATCTACCGTGTGTCAGTTTCAAACTGAACTGACACACGGTGCTTCAGTTACTATTTCCCATGTAAATTACAAAATTACCCTTTTTAATTATAAAATTTCTTTCTACCTATTCTCTTGCTTGCTCTCTCCGACGAGCTATGCTGCCGGCTTGATCCAGGTTGCTGACTATCCCCACCATTTGTCCATCTCCTCTTCCTTAGAACCTGCCACCACACTACATCTACCACGGTCATCAACATCAAATCCATATCATGTGGATCCATCATATTAGTGAACCACTGAACAGTTATTAAAATACTTAAAGTTTGATTTTTTAATGTGGATATGCAATTTATGGCTGGAATCTGATTGTTTTGGTTCTTATTGGAAGAAAATTAATTAAAGTTCAGATTTTTTAAATTGTTCATATGCAGAGATCATTTCTTTTGTTTAATTGAATCAACCCTAAATCAAATAATAACAACAACATCAACATCACGTTCGAAAAAAAACAATAACAACTTCATCCAATTCTCAGATCTGAAAATTTTGGTGGTTTAAGATCTACAATGGAAGATATCTGGTTTTTTTTGTATTTTGATGGAGAAGAACAGAAGATGATGTGGTGGTTGTGGACCTGTGGAAGGGGAGAGCTGGTCCCGAGGCCGGTGGGTCTTGCTGGCCGGGAGATTTGGTGGCAGATCTGGATGTTTTGGTGGTAGATCTGGAATTCTTGTTGGTTCTGTTTTTGTGGTTCTGGTTGGGCTCAAAACAGAGGTTGAAGGAGGCTGAGGAGAGGAGGGGCACGGTGTTGGGTCAGAGGAGCGGTGGAGGGGAAGGGGCGAGAAAGAAGGACGATATGAGGAGGAAGATGATGAGAAGGAGGGAGGAGGAAGAGGTGGCGGTGGAGGAGTAGTAGGCCGGAGAGGCAGTGGCTATGGTTTTTCCAAGTAGAACAGTCAGGAGAAATGGGGAAGATAAAGCACGGGTGTTTTAGTCATTGCATAATTTTTATATTTTGAATCTGAACCATTGAATATTTTAATATTATATCAAATGGTTCTAATTAAACTGAAGCACCGTGGGTCAGTTTTGAACTGACCCACGGTAGATGAAACCGCTTTTGCCCTCCAAATTATCAACAAAAAAAAAAATCTTATCTTTGACTGAAGGGAAGCATCTTTTGAGATAAAATTATCTAGCATTGGGTAATTTATAGAGTTTGACGTGTCGCACGCCTAATTTTATTTTAAGAATGTCATGTACAAAGATATTTGAATGTAACCAGCAGCTAGCATAATAAGTACTAAGTAGCACTCTGGTTACTTTATTTTCACGAGTTCCACTTCTAATGTTGACGATGGAAACGCTAATCACGTTCTCGTCAATCTCTTCAACTGCAAGTGTCAATGTCAATGGGATTATGAGACAATAAGGAAAATCTAATTAGATCGATTAATTCAATGAATCTAACTGATCTTTCGAAACTGTGGAGAATAATGACGGGAGAGAAAGAATGGGGAGCAAAGGTGAACGATAATTATAAGCATTTTTACTAAACATGTCGTTAGATTCACTCAATTAATCAAAGATGCCATTAAATTTTATATGTGCGCACCACAGAATAAGAATTTATGTGTGGTTGTTGCAATAGTTGGTTGTGAACACTTTACGTATATGTGTTTTCACACACAGATTTATTGTGGCATTTATTTATGTTGGATAAAACCCTGTGGGCCTCATGCTCAGAATAAATCCTTTATTCTGAATTTGTGTTTATTATCTGACTATCCTTATGATATAGTTGCGTGTGTTTGTTATATTTGTTCAATAACGTGAATAATGTTTGTTTGTTTCTCCACAAGTTGAAACTCCTCATTTCTGATCCTCTGATTTTGCATCTCGACCACCGCCATGTTTCCTGATATGGATTATGATTATTCTTTGTGGAATCTGTTGTTTTCATGTTAATTTTTTGGTATTAAAAAGTTTAGGTGAGTTTAGCTTCAATCACATGGATCAAATATATGCCTATAAATCAATAGATACTTACAAGAGAGCTACATTAAATCGCTTACTAGCACATGGCTCACTAACATGGAAATCGAAAACAACATTTTAAAGAAAAGTGATATGTTTTTACTGGCTGAACTGTCTCTTCATCATACATGCATGTGTTGTTTTCATGTTAGTAGGGAAGCTCAACAGTTATTGTGGTAAACCATGTTTTTTCTTAATTTTATCAGGTGCATTATGGTAGAATGAAATTAGTTGTAACTTGATGAGTTTCTTTTCCTGATTTTGGAATCTGTTGTTTTCATGTCAGAAATTTTTTGGTGTTAAAAAGGTTTTAGTTAGTTGGGTGGGTTAAACATGTCTCCAAAACTACAAATTAGTTTGATTCAGTTTTTGAAAACTATATTTAATTGTTTTTTGAAAATTGAAAACTGTTTAAATTAAATGTTTTCCAACAGAAGAAGAAAATATCTTTTAGTTGTTCTAGGCTTCTAGCATATATTTTAATTTTTAAAATTGAAATTAAAAACTTTTTTCGTAAATAGTTTTTAAAAATAAAATATTTTTCAATTTTTAAAATAGTTATCAAACATACCCTAAATTTCTAAAAAAATAACAGCAAAAAAGTCTAACTAAGAGTGTAAAGATAAACCTGTTAACATCAATCATCAATGTTAACTATAAGTTAACACTCAAACATATCATAAGACTTGGTGTCATGTCTCACGAGCTGGATGGGTAAGTAAACCTCGTTGTCGGAGCCATGTAGTGCATGTGATATACGTGGGTATAATGAGGTAAACATGATCACCATATAGAAGGAACAAGGTAGGAAAGTATTAACAGAGAATCAACATGCTATGAATCAGTAACTTCCATTAATGAGTGAAATGTTACATATATATACAAGTGTAGAATAGCTATCTAACTGAATCACCAGCTGTGACAGACGTAACGTAACAGAAAAATAGAAAGAGTGAAGAAAAAAAAGCCATCAATTTGTTCACATTTGGTCTACTAATTTTCTATGCATTAATATATAAAATTCTTTTGCTAATGTTTTGTTTCGGTCAATTAATAATTAAAAAGAAAAAAACATGCATGTGTGACCCGAATGTCACGGCACCGGCCCTGTTGCTTTCGAACATCGCGCCCTAAACATTGATTGCCAGTGTTGACAAACATAATTAACAAATTAATTAGTATATAAATATATATAATCAGACCATTAACAGGGAGTAATGAAAATCAGAGACTAAGGGTAGGAGGAGTACTAGTACTACCATTATCTTATGACTAATGACTTATATACTCTTTCTGTTCCTATTTAACTGTTTGGGAAGAGAAGAAACACACATATTAAGGAGTGCAGTTAATTTTGTTGGTTTTCATAAAAGTAGTATTTATTTTTCATTTTTACCCATTATATTGTATTTTATATTTCTTCATTTATTTTTCTGATAAGAGTATTAGTTGTAAAAACATCATTTAATGCTCTCTTGAAATGCTAAATGGACGGTTAAATAGGAACAAATCATTTTTCTCAAAGTGGACAGATAAATAGGAACGGACGGAGTACGTTGGAAAATTGCTTACAACGAGGACTTAGTTGTATCCCTCCAATGGAAAAGCTGTGTTTCTCTCTTGCACTCTTTATAGTTCATAGTCAAACAGTTAACGTCTATTTCCGGAAATCTAGTTTTTTTTTATACTATATCAAGATCAGTATAGGTTGCTTCACTTGCTTGAATGCTTCTACCTAAGATAGTTTTATTTTGTCTATTTTAAATTGGCCGGAATGGAAGTAAAAATGCATTAACTAGAAACAAGAGACATAAATGCCAATACATCAAGCAGATTACCAAAATAAGTTCCGACGAAACTTTTTTAATCCAAACAAAGTCTCCAACTAATTAGGACAATTTGACTAAACAATCAAACACGCAGAATTACCTGCTTTTTTGCCAAATAACAAAGTCAAAACCAGAAATTAGATTATATAACATGAACGATATAACAGATAAATAAGAGCGTCAATTTGATATTATTTACATAGATATGTTTTACAAGTTTTTTATATGACAAGAAAAAAAATGAATCAACAATAGTTATTCATCACTTATCAATCAAAAGTAAGATATTTGATGTACATATTTTTGTTTTTAATGTTAAATTTAAAAAATGTAAAAATAGCATATAAATTTTTAATGATATGGGAAACATGTTCAATACCTTTAAATCAGTTCTCCATTTTATCCATTTAGAAGGATATATATATATACCTTTCATTCGTCTTGATGTGATATCTAGATCGCTATTGGGAACCAGTTATTAGTCAAAACTCATAACAATAATTAAACATGTAATCATCAGTATAGATATCTTTATCTTTTGTAGGATTAGAAAAACCCGTGTTCTTTATGTTTACTAGATCTCATACTTGTCTCTATTATGGTGTATTAATGGCATTTGTTCACAATGTGGCATGGATTGGTTTCGCTAGTTTGACTAGATATCAAAGAGATAAGGCAGGTTTGGAATATCACATTTCTGGTTATAAACCACTTTGCAATTCAAATTCAACAATCTCAATACTATTATATTAAATATTAATTCGGATAGGTAAGATTTTATTCTCCATTAACCATTATGATACTATATATATTGATTTGTGTTCCATTTCATGGATCAATACCCCTCATGTTAAAGATTTTATATATATGAAGTTTCTCATCGGTTGACCAAAGCACCCAAATAATTTAAACTAAATGCTCGAATTGAAATAATTCGACTGGTGAATACGTATACCTACAAGTTCATTTTCAATAGAGTTAAGTGGGATGAAGGGTGAAGAGTCATAGGTTCAAAACTGGAAGAGTGATTTATTTATTAACATTTTAACAATTAACATTTGTTTATCTAAAAAAAAAGATAGTCATAAGAGTTCATTAAATAACATACTTATCTGTCATTTTAAGGCTTTGAGAACGTACACTAGACTGAACATTATATATTTAATTTAAGTATCTATGCCAATAAAGATGGGAATAAGTTAAGGTAAGAGTATCTATGACTTAGTTTACATCAGCTCAGACTAAGCTTGACTAAATTTAGAAATAAATAAGGTATAGCTTAAAAAAAATAGTTAAAAAAAAAACTAAATTCTTGCGATTTAAAGAGTCTTATTAACCTAACAAACTAGTTCATTTGAATAAAAGTAATTAATATAAATGCTATAGATTGGCTCATGAAGGAAATAGGTTGCTCGGGAGTGGTTCATACTTTCCGTGAAACAAATGATGAGGCAGATGAACTTGCAAAATCAGGTTGTGATAGAACGTGTCCTCTTTGGGAGAAGCTGTCACTACGCCAGAAATGGGATTCTACAGCGCCTATTCTAAAGCGCTTAATAATGGAAACGCTTTAAAAGATATTGCAAACCAATATTAAATCGCTCTTTTAATTGAGCGCTTTAAAATATTTCACATTTCATAGCGCTTCATACTCCGTAACGCTTTAAGAAAAAATCTCGGACTCTTTACAGCGCTTATTTTAGAAAACGCTTTAAACATTGTCCATTTTACAACGCTTGATATGGAAAAACGCTTTAAGTAGTAATTTAAAACGCTTAAGATATCAAACGCTTTATGAAATATAGTTCATTCTACAACGGTTTCACTGGGAAACGCTTTAAGTGAGGATCTCTCATTCTCTAAAGCGCTTGTGACAGGAAGCGCTTTAAAACATAAAGATCATTTTAGAACGTTTTGCAAAGAAAACGTTTTAAGTAATTAGACATTGATCTTTAAAGCGCTTTATATATTAAAACGCTTTAAAACACACAATTCATTTAAAACAAGTTATCATCCATTTAACTATAGGATTCAAACGCAAAGAGACCTTTTGGAGCCTTTAGGATTCAAAACGCAAAGAGACCTATTGTCCAGTATACTATCACGTTAGGCTATGTTTTTTTTTCTCTGACTCAAGAAGCCTAGGTATATAGCACTAAGTTTTTTCCGCTGACTGTGTATCCTATGTTTTAGTTGTTGCTGTGTGTTGTCTATTCAGGACCTTTCTTAGCTTCCTCCTTTTCTTTTCTTGTTGTATACTATTTACCAGGGGTTGAACCGTTGAAGTACCTTTGGTACTTCTCTTATTATAATTTTACTTATCTAAAAAAATATATAGTATTCAAACACATTTAATGTTTTGATACTGTCCCGTCAAAAAAAAATGTTTTGATACTATGAGTATTCAAACACATTTAATTAAAAATACAATTTTTAAAATAGGTTACATGAAAAGATACTTTAGGGTTTGACTTTTCTCTGTTCTCTCTCCTGTTTGGTTTTCTTTCTTGCTGAATGTCGGCAATCCCTCCGACCAGTTCGGTGCAGGAGACCGATCTCCTACACCGCAGCACAAGTAGGCCAAAACCTTGTGGGCCTCTGGGTGAAGGAACTAGCGGACTAAAGGCTGGGAGCTTTTCTGAGACTCCCAAACAACCCATTTCCTATAAGGAAGCTTGCCTAGGCATCAACGGTGGAGAAGATGACCAGAGCGAGGAGGAAACAAAATGGGAGAACTTTGATGGAGAATATGACTGGTCAGATACTGAGCAAGAATCCATGGAGGACATACCAGAGGGTAGCAATGACCCTTTATGCCCAAGAGTGGTAATCTCGCCAGAAGAGAAGAAAAGGATCTGCAAACCGTGGCGCCAGTCAGTTATCATAAAGGTTCTGGGGATGAAAGTCGGCCTCCGTTACATTACCTCCAGGCTATCTAGGATGTGGAAACCAAAACAGTTCATGGAAGTCATTGATCTGGAAAATGACTATTTCCTAGCCAGATTTGATTGCATGGAAGATTTGAAATGGGTTTTTGAAGGAGGGCCCTGGCTTATAGCAGATCATGTAGGATCACGCGCTTACCACTACGCCAAAACCAATTGGTTTTGGCGTAGTGGTAAGCGCGTGATCCTACAAGTGGTATCAGAGCCAGGTCCCGTGTTCGAATCCCACGGAAGGCATGCTGTGCAGCTAGTTTGGCTGGCAGGTGCTGGGGGGGGGGATTGTTGGGTCCAGGTGGGCCAGCATCCTGCCTGCAGGTAGCATTCGAAACGGGGCGCTGTCTGCTACGCTATAAGAAATAACGTTGCGCCCTCACTAACACCAATTGGTTTTGGCGTAGTGGTAAGCGCGTGATCCTACAGATCACTACTTAGTGATTCAAAGATGGAGACCCCAGTTCTACCCCATGGAAGATGACCTGAAAAGAGTGGCAATCTGGATTCGTATTCCGGGGCTTCCTGTGGAATACTATGACAACAAAGTCCTCTGGGACATTGGTAACAAAGTGGGTAGGTCACTGAAAATTGATAGAAACACTATTAAAGAAAGTGAGGAGGCGAGGAGATCAAATCTTCCCATGAGAGGCAAATTTGCAAGACTATGTGTGGAAGTTGATATAAAGAAAGTGCTGGTGTCCAGAGTGAACGTAGAGGATAAAAGCTTTCCAGTCGAGTATGAAGGGCTCCACCTTGTCTGCTTCCATTGTGGCAGGTATGGCCATAAGATTGGGGCTTGCTCTCTTCTGTCAGGGGATGGTCTGGAACATAAAAGGGACCATGAATCAGGGGGGGGCCAAAGGGAAACAAACTGCGACTACACAAGAACAACCTCCAGATGATTTTGGCCCTTGGATGATTGTGAAGAAAACCAGGAGACCAAAAGGAGCTGGACCTTCCACTTAGGTGATGCAGGGAAACCAACACTCCCCAGGAAATGAGAACCAACACACCCCTGGGAAACAAAACTCGCCACACTCAGGAAAATACAGTGCTCTGAGCACCCTGACCCTGGAGGAGTCTAGTGTTATATGCACGGAAAACACCATAGAAGAGGGGGCCCAACCCGTGGCTGGGGTAAATAGTGAAGGATTCAAAGGAGTGAAAGTTCGCAGTCATGAGCCAAAGAACCAGAAAAGAAAAGCCAAATTCCACTCTAAGGCGGCTGGTGAAGCAGTGGAGGGGGACATCCCCAAAGCCTCAGGTTTGTTTAATGAAAATGGGAGTCCACAAGGCAAAAATATGAAGAAGAAGGACAGAACAAATGTGACTCTTACACAATTTAAGAGAGTAGCTAGATCAGGAGGAAACAAGACTTTGGACAAATCTCTGGTAGAAAAGAACATCTCAGACTTAATTACAGCACCAAACCGAGTTCAAAAGGAAGACCAGAACTTATTAGCTTTCAATGTTAGCCTGGCCAACAGAGACACATTAATGAGGGGAGAGAACCTGAATCCCAACATTGGTGAGTTTCTGGGGGTGAGGAACTCAAGGCCCCCTGATGGAGACCAGACAAAGGCCCCACCCCTTAGCTCCATGGTTTTGCAAGCTGATGGTTTACCAAGCTGCACTGAGATCAACAAAGATAGCTCCCCTGATATGCAGGTGGAAGTCCAAGCTCCTGAAGAAGAGGACCAACTCCTCATGCACTGATTTTAGTGCTTGGTTACCACCTCTCAAACCTTTTCCATGATAATGTGCTGGAACTGCAGAGGTACCAATAGCAGGGGATTTCCCAATCTCATTAGAGACCTAAAGCGGCTTCATAATATGGAAGCTCTTTTCCTAGTTGAAACCCACTCCAGTGGTGAGAAAGCAAGGAAGGTAGCTGCTAGTCTAGGCTTTGATAGCAGTGAAATAGTTGATGGGAACGGCCAAGCAGGGGGAATCTGGTGTTTGTGGGATTCTAACGCAGTCACCATTGTGAAGCTTTTCTCCTCCCCCCAACTCCTGCATTTGTCCATCCAAAGGAAGAACGAGAGTGTTTGGTTTATCACTGCCGTTTATGGCAAACCTCACTATATGGGGCGTAGAGAGCTTTGGAGTCAAATTTTGGCAATTCATGATAATATGAATGACCCCTGGTGCCTTCTTGGGGACTTCAATGCTACTCTTCATGACCATGAAAGAGTGGGTAGCACGAACACTTCTCCGAGAGGGTCTCTTGAATTCAGAGAGACAGTCAACCAGTGTGGCCTTATCGATGCTGGTTATGTAGGCAATCCTTTCACTTGGAAAAAGGGTAGACTGCAAGAGAGACTGGATAGAGTTCTATGCAACCTTGCTTGGAGACTTAAGTTTCCAGCTGGAACTGTTTACCATCTCCATTGTCTTAAGTCTGATCACTCGCCCCTCCTGTTAAAGCTGGATGTGAACCAGAGACATGATCCTTCCCGGAGACCCTTCAGATTTCAGGCGGCTTGGCTCACTCATGGGGACTTCTCCCCTTTCTTGAAGGTGACTGGAGTTTGAGAATGGAGTCACTTCGAAGCCACCTTTCTGAGTGGAACAAACATGTTTTTGGCAACATCTTCTACAAAAAGACAAATATTATGAATAGGCTGAATGGAATTGACAAGTCCATGGGTGGAACCTTGAACCCCTTCCTTATGGACCTTCAAGCTAAACTCTGGAAAGAATATGAGGAGCTTCTTTTCCAGGAAGAAGTCCTCTGGTTCCAGAAGTCTCGCTGCAAGTGGTTAAAGTTTGGAGATAAAAACTCCAAATATTTCCATGGCACTACCATGATAAGGAGGAAGAGAAACCGTATCGAGGCGCTGAAGGATGACGGTGGCCAATGGATCCACTTCAACGACAGCGCGGAAGGTTGCTTTGAACCCTTCTGCCTTTCAGGTGCCTTCCCTCCTTTGTTAGATGATGACCGAGAGTTGCTAGCCTCCCCGGTAACAAATGAGGAGATAAGGACTGCTATTTTCAGCATGGGGGATTACAAAGCCCCAGGATGTGATGGCCTTCAAGCGGTCTTCTACAAAAGCAATTGGCAGATTGTTGGTCTCAGCATCTGTGCGCTCATCAAAAGCATATTTGGGAACCCAGACTCTGTGAGGCAACTTAATGAGACTATGATTGTGCTGATACCTAAGACTGAACCTGCTGAATCCATGAAACAGATGAGACCGATCAGCCTCTGCAACGTTTCTTATAAGATTGTCTCCAAGATTCTGGCCTCCAGACTCCGGACTCTCATGGATCGAATGGTTGGACCAACTCAGTGCAGTTTTGTCCTAGGGCGCCAGAGTAATGACAACATAATCATAACCCAGGAAGTTATTCATTCTATGCGCAGTAAGAAAGGGAAAGTTGGATGGATGGCCATCAAAATAGATCTTGAAAAGGCCTATGACCGAATTAGGTGGGAATTCATTTTGGAAACCCTTAGGGATATGAATCTACCCGAGGAGTTCAACAAACTAGTTCATGCCTGCCTGACAACTGTGACCATGAAGGTGCTATTGAATGGGGAAGCTCTCCAAGGGTTCACCCCCTCTAGAGGCATAAGACAGGGTGACCCCATATCACCCTATCTTTTTGTCCTATGCATGGAGAGACTTTCCCACCTCATTAGCTTGGCGGTTAATCAAGGCCTCTGGAAGCCTATCAAACGGTGTAAAGCTGGCCCTGTCCTCTCTCACTTGTCCTTTGCTGATGACCTGGTTCTCTTTGCAGAAGCTAATATGGAACAAGTGGAGGTTATTAAAAAGGTCTTGGACCTTTTCTGCAACAGCTCGGGACAAAGGCTCAATAAGGACAAAACAAGAATCTTTTTCTCCAAAAATGTTCATCATACTGTGAGGGACCAGTTAAGCTCCATTTTTGGTTTCTCTAGGACTCATGATCTGGGGAAGTACCTTGGAGTCCCCCTCCACCACAAGAGAGTTACCAAACAGACCTTCCAATTCATTGTGGATAAGGCGCAACAAAGGCTATCCCAATGGAAATCCAATTCCCTCTCCTTTGCGGGGAGACTCACCCTAACGAAATCTGTGCTCGCGGCTCTACCAACTTATGTTATGCAATCCTCCAACCTCCCCAGCGCTATCTGCAAGAGCCTCGATAAGAATTGCAGAAGCTTCCTCTGGGGGGATCTGCCAGGTACAAGGAAACCTCACCTCCTTTCTTGGGACAAGGTGTGCACCCCCCCCATCCAAGGGGGTTTGGGTCTCCGTCAGGCCTCCGCCATGAATAGTGCCTGCCTGATGAAGGTCATTTGGGGATTATGCTCCAAACCTGAGAAACTTTGGGTTAAAGTCCTGAAGTCTAAATACAAGTGTGGCCAGGATCTCCTTCCAGTGATAGATAAAGGGAGATCCTCTTCGAACTTGTGGAAAGGGGTCTGCCGTAACTGGGACAAGTTTGAAGGTAAACTCAATTGGAGAATTGGAAATGGGAGCGAAACCCGGTTCTGGCTTGACAACTGGATCCCAGCCTTTGCACCCCTTGCAAATCACAGCACAACCGCCCTCACCGAGAGGGACCTGAACCTGAGGTGCAAGGATTTTGTGAGTCCTAACGGGTCCTGGGATACCCCCACCATTGCCCAATCCCTTCCCCGTATTATCCTGGACCATATTCTCACAATACCTCCCCCCAACCCTGCTAATGGCAGAGATAGCTTAGCTTGGTCGGAAACTGCTGACGGGGACTTCTCGGTAAGCTCTGCGTTCTCTTCCTTTCAAAACCCAGGTGGGCAAAATCACGACAAGAGGATTTACAAGGCTGTTTGGAAATGGAGAGGACCCCAACGAATCAAAATCCTGCTTTGGAAAATTGCAAGAAACATTCTGCTTACAAATGAACAGAGAGTCAGGAGACACTTTGCAGAGATCAGTGAAATTGGGTGCCCCAGATGCCCTTTGATAACTGAGAGCACTACCCATGTGCTGCGTGACTGAGCTTTTGCTACGGAGGTCTGGACGCGGTTCCTACCACCAGGATACAGTAATAGGTTCTTCAGTGGTAACCTGGAAGAGTGGTTCGCTGATAACCTCTTCAATGAGACCCATTCTAGCAACAGCACCCCGTGGAATATTACATTTGGAATAACACTTCAAATGATTTGGCGCGCTAGGAACGAGCTGGTTTTTGAAGGAATTGGCCTTTCAACAGGGGTAATTTGCAGCAGAATAGCAAAGATGATCCAGGACTCCAATCTGGCCTTTGCTGATTCGATGGATGATGCTCTTGCCCACCGTGCGTCCACTGCTAGCTCTCTAAGATGGGTAGCACCTATGGAGGGATGGATTAAAGTCAATACTGATGGCTCTTTCTCTCTAGAGTCCAACCGAGCCGCCTGTGGAGGGGTTTTGAGGGATCACGAAGGTAAATTCATAGTTGGCTTCTCTGTCAACCTTGGTTTCTGCTCGATAAACCTTGCAGAGTTATGGGGGATCCTCCATGGGGCCAGAATTGCCCATGCTAGAGGGTTCAGGAAGATCCTGTTTGAGTCGGATTCTAGCTTTGTTGTCAATCTAATCAACAAAGGCTGCTCTCCCACAAAACCTGCAGCCTCCCTGGTCAAAGATATTAACAGATTGTTCAACACCTTCGACCAAGTCTACATCAAGCATGTGTTCCGAGAAGCCAACTCAGTTGCTGATTCCTTCGCAAAGAATGGGATGGGTCTGTTAATGACTAGCAAGATCTATGACTATATTCCTGCATTTAGTTCTATTGCTGTAATGTTTGATTCCTGTAATACCCTCTATTTTAGAGGTGCTCCTCCTTAGTTTTGGGCTCTAGCCCCGTAAGAAACAAAAAAAAAAAAAAAAAGATCTGATTGATTATTATTGTTCTGAAATCTGTTCTCTATCTTACTATCTTTTCCTATATATTAATTTTTTGAAAGTTTTTCCTATATATTAATAAATCTTAGTATTGTGATTTGTGGAGGTCTTTTTTTTTTTTTGAATACTGTGGAGGTCACATTAATAAAGATATTTTTATGGAGTTATACCAGATTTTTTTCCAATAAAATAAAATGTTCGTGAATCTCTTAACTTTTTTTTTTCAAAACAATCTCTTAACTTTGAAAAACACAACAATATATTACGTTAAAAAAAAATTACGTTAAAAAAAACAATATAACAAAATTTATCTCTCATTTCAAAAATAAAACAAAAGTTATCTCATAAAATAGATTTGTGTTTAAATCCAACTCATATCCCGTAAAAAAAACTAAAGCACAGAATATAACAAAGTTATCTCCTATAAAATATATGTACCAAAAAAATCTCCTATAAAATATAAAATAAAACAAATTTATCCTATAAAACAAATTTTCCCCACTCTTCCACTTTCTTAGAAACCGTATACGGTAAAATAGCACACTCCTGTACTCTCTCATGATCTCATCTCACCTGCCACTGAAAAGCTCCAATTTTCTTTTGCGAGGGATCAGTTTTTGCGAGAATCTCTCTGCGAGAAGGCTCGAGGAGAGGGATTCAGGAAGCTCTAAGCATTACAAGCACCTCTGGCTGTCTTTTGCGTGTGGGAAGTCAAGCTGTGGCAAAGGAACCAGATGTAAGATCAAGTTTTGATCTAGTAGTACAACTCTATGTTTTGATGATTACAAGTTAACCTTTTGATATGAACAATTGTGGTACTCTAACGTGTTTTTCTGAGTGTGCTATTTACAGGCTCTGACCCTGACTCAATTTCACACAAATCAGAAGCACTGTGTATAAAGGGTAACCCAAGCAACGCTTTCGCATTCACCATGTTCAGTATGAACAGTGGAAAAGCTTCAGAAGATCTGAAGCTATACAAACTCTGATGAGGACTCAGTCGCTAGAAGCTCTGATGATCCAGAAGTTATGACAACCAAGAAACACTGAAGGTTCAGATGTTCCGATGGTGTAGAAGACTCTGAAGATCCAGAAGCTGAATAGTGGAAACTCTGAAGTCCAGAAGCAAGAAACTCTGAAGGCCATGTTCTTCCCTCTGAGTTCAGAATCAGAAGATACAATGGTCAGAGGATCTGTGCTTTCCCTCTGACTCTGATCAACCTGCTTCACAAGTTCCAATACGAAGCATTCCTCTGATCAGAAGTCTCCTAGGTTAAAAGGTCAAGTCGCTATCCAAGTACAAAAGCAAGTGTACCTTCCTGACGACCTACCTAACGTTCTCAGCCACAGCAGAAGCTGGATTTTCCAGAACTGCCCTCCAACGGTAGCATTTCCATGCAACGCTCAACCCTAATCCTTGGAGTATATATAGAGGCTGAAGATTGAAAGAAGCGGCTAGAAGAAGAAAAAATATACAAGAAGCAATACACACGCGCAAGACATATTCTAAGCTTTCTTTCATCTTGTAATTTATTTTAGTTTACACTCAGCTTATTCAGAAGCAAACCCTTGTAAACACCAACCTCAAACAGTTGTTTGATTTTTCCTTTAGGAGATCAAGGTTGATCGGATCCTAGAGAAGACTAAGAGAGTGAATCTTAGTGTGAGCTAAGTCAGTGTAATTGTTAGTCACTTGTAGGTTTCAAGTGCAGTTGTAACTCTTACCTGATTAGTGGATTGCCTTCATTCTAAGAAGGAAGAAATCACCTTAACGGGTGGACTGGAGTAGCTTGAGTGATTTATCAAGTGAACCAGGATAAAATCCTTGTGTGCTTTTCTATCTCTATCTTTTGCACTTAGTTCTCGAAAAGATTTGTTAAAATCTTTAAGGTGGTAGTTTTTGTACTGAAAACGTTATTCAAACCCCCCCTTTCTACCGTTTTTCATACCTTCAATTGGTATCAGAGCGCAAGTTCTGATTACCACACCTAACAGTGTTCAGTGATCCGGGCCGGTGTGAAAAACAATGGCTGCCACCACCAGTGAAACTCAAAGAGATGGTTACAACGCAAAGCCTCCTATGTTCGATGGTCAAAGGTTCGAATATTGGAAAGATAGACTGGAAAGTTTCTTTCTGGGTTTCGATGCAGATCTCTGGGATATTATTGTGGATGGCTATGAGCGTCCAGTTGATGCAGATGGCAAAAAGATCCCAAGGTCAGAGATGTCTGCAGATCAAAAGAAGCTGTACTCACAACATCATAAAGCAAGAGCAATTCTTCTAAGTGCTATCTCCTATGAGGAGTACCAGAAGATTACAGATCGTGAGTTTGCTAAAGGCATTTTTGATTCTCTGAAGATGTCTCATGAAGGAAACAAGAAAGTCAAAGAATCAAAGGCATTGTCTTTGATCCAAAAGTATGAATCCTTCATCATGGAGCCAAATGAGTCCATTGAAGAAATGTTCTCCAGATTTCAACTGCTTGTAGCTGGCATACGTCCTCTCAACAAGAGCTACACAACAAAAGATCACGTCATAAGGGTCATCAGGTGTCTTCCTGAAAGTTGGATGCCTTTGGTGACTTCAATAGAGCTCACGAGAGATGTTGAGAATATGAGTTTAGAAGAACTCATCAGCATTTTGAAATGCCATGAGCTGAAGCGCTCAGAGATGCAAGATCTGAGGAAAAAGTCCATAGCCTTGAAATCCAAATCTGAAAAGGCTAAGGTTGAGAAGTCAAAGGCTCTTCAAGCTGAAGAAGAAGAATCTGAAGAAGCATCAGAAGATTCTGATGAAGATGAGCTGACTCTGATCTCCAAGAGACTCAACCGCATCTGGAAGCACAGGCAGAGCAAGTTCAAAGGCTCTGGAAAGGCAAGAGGAAAGTCTGAATCCTCAGGTCAGAAGAAGTCATCAATCAAGGAAGTCACTTGCTTTGAGTGCAAAGAATCAGGGCACTACAAAAGTGACTGTCCAAAATTGAAGAAGGACAAGAAGCCAAAGAAGCACTTCAAGACCAAGAAGAGTCTGATGGTGACATTCGATGAATCAGAGTCAGAGGATGTTGACTCTGATGGTGAAGTCCAAGGACTCATGGCTATTGTCAAAGACAAAGGAACAGAGTCAAAGGAAGCTGTTGACTCTGACTCAGAATCAGAAGGAGATCCAGACTCTGACGATGAAAATGAGGTATTTGCTTCCTTCTCTACCTCTGAACTGAAACATGCTTTGTCTGATATCATGGATAAGTATAACTCCTTGTTGTCTAAGCATAAGAAGCTGAAAAAGAACTTATCTGCTGTTTCTAAAACTCCTTCTGAACATGAGAAAATCATATCTGATTTGAAAAATGATAACCATGCTTTAGTTAATTCTAACTCTGTGCTTAAGAATCAAATTGCAAAGTTAGAAGAAGTTATTGCCTGCGATGCCTCTGATAGTAAGCATGAATCTAAGTATGAAAAATCTTTTCAAAGATTCCTGGCTAAAAGCGTAGATAGAAGCTTAATGGCTTCAATGATCTATGGTGTAAGCAGAAATGGAATGCATGGCATTGGCTATTCTAAACCAATTAGAAATGAGCCTTCTGTGTCTAAAGCTAAATCCTTGTATGAATGCTTTGTTCCCTCTGGTACCATATTGCCTGATCCTGTACCTGCTGAAGTTGCTAAAAACCCTCTTAAAAAGGGATCTTTCTCTATGACTAAATATCATGCAAATATTCCTTTAAAATATCATGTTGAGACACCCAAGGTGATCAGAACCTTTGGGGTAACTAACAAAAGAGGACCCAGAAAGTGGGTACCTAAGGACAAGATTATCTATGTTGCAGATATCCTTGATAGCTCCACTGAAACACCAATCATGGTATCTGGACAGTGGATGCTCGCGTCACATGACGGGAGAAAAGCGTATGTTCCGAGAGCTGAAACTTAAGCCTGGAGGCGAAGTTGGCTTTGGAGGAAATGAAAAGGGTAAAATTATTGGTACTGGTACTATTTGTGTAGATAGTAGTCCATGCATTGATAATGTTTTATTGGTAGACGGCTTAACACATAACTTATTGTCTATAAGTCAATTAGCTGACAAGGGTTATGATGTTATATTCAATCAAAAGTCCTGCCGGGCTGTAAGTCAGATCGATGGCTCTGTTCTGTTTAACAGCAAGAGGAAGAACAACATTTATAAGATCAGATTATCTGAGTTGGAGGCTCAGAATGTGAAGTGCCTTCTGTCTGTTAATGAAGAGCAGTGGGTATGGCATAGACGGTTAGGGCATGCCAGTATGAGAAAGATTTCTCAGCTGAGCAAGCTAAACCTTGTCAGGGGCTTACCCAATCTGAAGTTCGCTTCAGACGCTCTTTGTGAAGCATGTCAGAAAGGCAAATTCACAAAAGTCCCTTTCAAGGCAAAGAATGTTGTCTCAACCTCAAGGCTGTTAGAACTTCTGCATATCGACCTGTTTGGACCAGTGAAAACTGAGTCTATAGGTGGCAAGAGATATGGGATGGTTATCGTTGATGACTATAGTCGCTGGACATGGGTAAAGTTTCTAACCCGCAAGGATGAGTCTCATGCTGTGTTCTCTACCTTCATTGCTCAAGTGCAAAACGAGAAGGCTTGTAGAATTGTGCGTGTCAGAAGTGACCATGGTGGAGAGTTTGAGAATGACAAGTTTGAGAGTCTGTTTGATTCCTATGGAATTACACATGATTTCTCTTGTCCCAGAACTCCTCAACAAAATGGTGTTGTTGAGAGGAAGAATAGAACTCTTCAGGAGATGGCTAGAACCATGCTCCAAGAAACTGGCATGGCTAAGCACTTTTGGGCAGAGGCAGTAAATACAGCATGTTACATTCAGAACAGAATCTCTGTGAGACCAATTCTGAAAAAGACTCCTTATGAATTGTGGAAGAACATAAAACCCAACATTTCTTATTTTCATCCTTTTGGCTGTGTTTGTTATGTTCTCAATACTAAGGATAGATTGCATAAATTTGATGCTAAATCTTCTAAGTGTCTATTACTTGGTTATTCTGATAGATCTAAAGGTTTTAGATTTTATAATACTGATGCTAAGACTATTGAAGAATCTATTCATGTTAGATTTGATGATAAGCTTGACTCTGACCAGTCAAAGCTAGTTGAAAAGTTTGCAGATTTAAGCATTAATGTTTCTGACAAAGGCAAAGCTCCAGAGGAAGTTGAGCCAGAGGAAGATGAACCAGAGGAAGAAGCTGGTCCCTCTAACTCACAAACTCTGAAGAAGAGCAGAATCACTGCAGCTCATCCTAAGGAATTGATTCTGGGCAACAAAGATGAACCAGTCAGAACCAGATCTGCCTTCAGACCCTCTGAAGAGACCTTGCTGAGTCTGAAAGGATTGGTGTCCTTAATTGAACCCAAGTTCATAGATGAAGCTCTTCAGGACAAGGATTGGATTCTGGCCATGGAAGAAGAATTGAATCAATTCTCCAAGAACGATGTTTGGAGCTTAGTGAAGAAGCCTGAGAATGTCCATGTTATTGGAACGAAATGGGTATTCAGAAACAAGCTAAATGAGAAAGGAGATGTAGTCAGAAACAAGGCAAGGCTAGTTGCTCAAGGCTACAGCCAGCAGGAAGGAATAGACTACACTGAAACATTTGCTCCAGTAGCAAGACTGGAGGCAATCAGACTATTGATTTCTTTCTCAGTAAATCACAACATAGTTCTACATCAGATGGACGTAAAGAGTGCCTTCCTAAACGGTTATATCTCAGAGGAAGTCTATGTTCATCAACCCCCAGGTTTTGAAGATGAAAAGAAACCAGACCATGTGTTCAAATTGCAGAAATCACTCTACGGTCTGAAGCAAGCTCCCAGAGCATGGTATGAGAGACTTAGCTCATTCCTTCTGGAGAATGAGTTTGTAAGGGGTAAAGTAGATACAACTCTCTTTTGCAAGACTTATAAAGATGATATCTTAATTGTGCAAATTTATGTTGATGATATTATATTTGGTTCTGCTAATCAATCTCTATGCAAAGAATTTTCTGAGATGATGCAGGCTGAATTTGAGATGAGTATGATGGGAGAATTAAAGTACTTTCTGGGAATACAAGTTGATCAAACACCAGAAGGAACATATATCCATCAGAGCAAGTACACTAAGGAACTTCTGAAGAAGTTCAATATGCTGGAATCTACAGTGGCCAAGACTCCAATGCATCCAACATGCATTCTGGAAAAAGAAGATATAAGTGGTAAAGTATGTCAGAAGCTCTTTCGTGGCATGATAGGTTCACTTCTGTACTTAACTGCATCTAGGCCAGACATACTATTTAGTGTTCATTTATGTGCTCGTTTCCAATCAGATCCAAGGGAAACCCACTTAACTGCTGTTAAGAGGATCCTAAGGTATCTGAAAGGCACCACTAACCTTGGCTTGATGTATAAGAAAACATCAGAGTATAAGCTTTCAGGTTATTGTGATGCTGATTATGCTGGAGATAGAACAGAGAGAAAAAGTACTTCTGGAAATTGTCAATTTCTGGGAAGCAATCTAGTCTCATGGGCAAGCAAGAGGCAATCAACCATTGCTCTATCAACTGCAGAGGCAGAATATATCTCAGCAGCAATATGCAGCACTCAGATGCTCTGGATGAAACATCAGCTGGAGGATTATCAGATCCTTGAGAGCAATATCCCAATCTATTGTGATAACACTGCTGCAATTTCGTTGAGCAAGAATCCTATCTTGCATTCAAGGGCAAAGCACATTGAGGTAAAGTATCACTTCATTAGAGATTATGTGCAGAAGGGCGTACTTCTTCTGAAGTTTGTTGATACTGACCATCAATGGGCAGATATCTTTACAAAGCCCTTAGCTGAAGATAGATTTAATTTTATTCTGAAAAATCTAAACATGGACTTTTGTCCAGAGTGAAGATAGATCAGAACCTCTGACTATGATACTTCTTGATCAGAAGATGTCTAGTCCAGAAGGTAACTCAATCAGAGTGTGTGTGCCCACTGGTACTGACTCTGAAGCTGAGACAACAACACGTGCGTCAGAATTTCTGATGCATAGTTCCTTGTGCCCGTGAGACAGTCTGTTGTGATTGCGTGTAGATATGCTTATCTCCTGTGTGTGATTGTGTATTTTACTGTTTCTGTCTATCTTTAATTTTCAACCGTTGATCTTAAAGTGCTTTTTGAATCAACAACGGTTATTTGATAAAACCCACTATACACACACGTTCTCTCTCACTTCCGGTTTTCACTCTCGCACTCCCTGCTTTTCAAAACCGCCTCCTTCGTGATTTCTCTCTCGATCTCTCTTCATCCTTCAAACTTCATCTTCTACCTCAAACCTTCAACCTCTTCAAAATGGTGAGACAAACCAGAAGATCTACTGCAGATGCACCTCAGTTCCCTCACATGGTAGTCGGGTTGGCAACGGGTCAACGGGGCTCTGAGAACCCAGCACAAGAACAAGCTCAAGCTCAAGAGGAGATTGTTCCTATTGCAGAACGGGGCTGTGCCGTTCACTGTGTATTTCCTCCTGAGGAACTCCAAGTCCTTGCAGAATGGAGATTCAACCTCGACAACTTGGCTGCAAATGGGTTTGATCTCCGTCCTGAAGTCCAAGCTCAAGGTTGGGGAAACTACTTCAATCGACTTCGAGGACCGGTGTATGAGAAGCTGGTAAAGGAATTCTGGAAGCACGCTGATTGTGATGACACTCAGGTGGTCTCTTACATACTGGGTAGGAAGATCATCATCACGGAGAAGTCATTCGTGAATCTGCTAGGTGCAGAAACTGCTCATGGGTATCGGTTCTCACTGACGGAATCGAAGCTGAAACCCAGAACCAAGGACATCGTCAACAAGGCCCTGTACACCACCTTCAAACCGGGCAAGACGAGCTACAAAGTGATGGACCTTCAACCCAAACTCAGGGTCTGGCACAAGATCCTGCTCAACTGCATCAATCAACGACCAAAGGGCAGTTCTCCAGACTACATCAACTTCAATCAGAAGGCGATGCTGTTCTTCATTCAAGACAAGGAGAAGATCTGCCTTCCCTACTTCCTGTTCTCCTATTTGAAGGAATGCATCCGGAAGTCTCGCACCACCTCCTCCATCAAGTCAGCCATCAAATATATCCCTTTTGGGAGGCTGATCTCAGACTTTCTCATTGAAAGCAACTTGGTGCAAGATTTGATCAATGCTGGTTGCACAGAGGACTTGAGCACAATTGTTAGCGATGTCTTCACTGCCAACTCTCTGAAGAAGATGGGTTTGGTCCAGAAGAAGATTGCTCCTGCTCATGAGGACACATCTTCTGAGATCAGAGGAAGAAGAATGCCTCTGAATGACTACCCTCTGTGGACTCAAGCAGACCATCCTGAAGCCATCAGATGCTATGTTGAAGACCTCAGGGCTCAAGGATTCGAGATTGACCTTGATGATTTCGTCAGCAGACTTCCACCAGCTCCAGAGTTTCCTTCTCCTCCCAAGAAGAAAACCAAGAGGAAGATGGTTCTGGACGAATCCTCAGAGGAATCTGATGTCCCTCTGGTCAAGAAGGCAAAGAGCAAGCCTGATGATGATGATGGTGATGATAGTGAGGATGGTCCTCCAAAGAAGAAGCAGAAGAAAGTCAGAATTGTGGTGAAGCCTACTCGGGTGGAACCAGCTGCTGCAGAGGTCAGAAGGACTGAACCTCCTGCCAGAGTGACTCGATCATCAGCACATACAAGTAAGCCTGCACTTACCTCTGATGATGATTTGAATTTATTTGATGCACTCCCAATTTCTGCCTTACTCCAACACTCTTCAAATCCCCTCACTCCTATTCATGAATCCCAGCCAGCCGCACAAACCACCTCTCCACCACATTCCCCAAGATCTTCATTCTTTCAACCTTCTCCTACTGAAGCACCACTCTGGAATTTGCTTCAGAACCAACCCTCTAGGTCAGAAGATCCAACCTCTCTCCTTACCATTCCATACGACCCATTAACTTCTGAACCCATCATCCCCAACCAACCAGAACCCAAACCAACAGAACCACAACCCAGAACGTCTGATCACTCTGCTCCCAGAGCATCAGCACATCCTGCTGTCAGAACCACGGATACAGACTCTTCATCAGCCTTCACACCTGTATCCTTCCCCATCAATGTCTTTGACTCTCCTCCCTCCAATACCTCTGAATCACTTAGAAAATTCATGGAGGTTAGGAAAGAGAAGGTATCTGCCTTGGAAGAATATTACCTTACCTGTCCAAGCCCTAGGCAATATCCTGGCCCTAGACCTGAACGTCTAGTTGACCCAGATGAACCTATCTTGGCCAATCCTATCCAAGAGGCAGACCCCTTAGTCCAACAGGCTCACCCTGTCCCTGACCAACAAGAGCCAATTCAACCAGACCCTGAACCTGAACAATCAGTATCTAACCAATCCTCGGTTAGATCACCTCACCCTCTGGTTGAAACTTCAGACCCTCACCGTGGAACCTCTGAACCCAATGCTCCCATATTTAACATTGGTTCTCCACAAGGTGTCTCTGAAGCTCATAGCAGCAATCACCCAGCCTCTCCTGCACCCAACCTCTCCATCATTCCCTATACTCACCTTCAACCCACATCTCTCTCTGAGTGCATCAATATTTTCAATCATGAAGCCTCCTTGAGGCTCCGCAATGTGCACGGTCAGACTGACCTCAGTGAGAATGCTGAAAATGTGGCTGATGAGTGGAACAATTTGAGCACTTGGCTGGTGGCTCAGTTTCCCGTTATGCTGCAGCTCCTGCATGCAGAGGGAAGTCAGAGCATTGAGGCTGCAAAGCAAAGGTTTGCTAGGAGGGTGGCTCTTCATGAACTCGAACAGAGAACCAAGCTTCTTGAAGCCATTGAAGAAGCCAAGAGACAGAAAGAACAAGAAGAAGAAGCTGCCCGTCAAGCAGCAGCTCAGGCTGAACAAGCCAGACTTGAGGCAGAACGTCTTGAAGCTGAGGCTGAGGCAGAGCGACTTGCACCAGTTCTGTTTACTCCTGCTGCTTCTGCTTCCATTCCAGAACCTCAAGCTGCTCAGAACGTTCCTTCCAGCTCTACTCCGACAAGCTCATCCAGACTCGACATCATGGAACAACGTCTTGACACTCATGAATCCATGCTGATTGAGATGAAGCACATGATGATGGAACTTCTGCGCCGTACTGACAAATCTTAGTTTTTTAGGATCTCTTCTTTTTCTTCCTTTTCCTTTTTATTTAACGTTGTTTTATTTAAACTCTGCTTATTTACTTACTTTAATTTGTTCATTTGTGATTCTATATGCATATATCTATATATATTTGTGGCACATATGTTTGCAAAACCTGTTTTATTCATAATTGTTCTATGTTTACATCATAACTCTTTCCATCATACATTATTCCCTATATCTAGAATGGAGGATCCTTCCTCATTCTTCTGCATTCTTGGCGCTGCTCCACTCTTTCCTTCTCCAGACGATCCAATGCATACTCTATGTTGCCAAGTTTGATGCTCAGATCATCTTTTTCTAGACTATCTTCTGTCGTCTTGAGTCTCTTTTCCACAGTCTCCTTCTCTTCCAGCAGATTCAGCTCCCGCTGGCAAAGCTTCTGAATCTCTTCCACGAAGCAGAGGAACTCCTTCAGATCTTTCTCCATCTCTGGACCAAGATCTTCTTCAAGCAGTGTCTTCGTCAGCTCTTGTATGGTCTTTGTACCATCGGGATGCCTAATATTGAGGAACATATCTTCCTCAAACGCCTTCCTTCTGAGCTCTTCTAATGCCATTCTGTATGATGCCATTTTTTTTTTTCTTTCTGAATATTATTCGAGGTGTGAAGCTTACCTTTCTCTCCAACGTTTTTATAGGCTTCACTTTCTCTCTGAAAGTTAATGCTCTTACAGTTTCTCGAGGTTAAGTACTTGGTAACTGACCCTTCTATTTCCTCACTTGACCGGTGGTAAACGTTCATCCCTTGCATTAACTCTTCTATTTATTATCGCCTCACTCTGATTCTTACATCGTCTTCATTTTCTTTCAACTTAGACCTTCTCTAAGGGGGAAGTACCTTGTACTTCAAGCTAAGTTTTTCACACCCCAAGCTTTTTGCTTATGACAAAAAGGGGGAGTAAACCCAGTTTTTGATGTATAAGATGTGTTAGTGTGACTTATTTTTCTTTTGGAGATTTTAAGAGTTCCACCTTCATGACCATAGATGTGTCACTGGGCAAATACAAGGAATACATTTCACTTCTTCTGAAGTGATTCTAAGTTGACTCTGATACCCAAGACTCTGATACCTTGTCCATGACTCTGATCACTTATGCGCTCTGATTATTCGTTTTTCATCTATGTCATAAGCTTTTCACTCTGAACTCTTATATGATTTAGCTCAGAATCTAGACTTTACTAACGTTTTCATCAAGTATTAGATTCAGGGGGAGCTAAGCTCAGAATCAAGCAGTGACTTGAATTCAGAATGAGCAAGATAAACTATTCACATCAGGATAAGTCTTATTCTATATCTCTAAACTCTGAGTGAATTCAGTTTAATGTTTAAGAATTGTTCATCAAAAATCTTAGTTTTGTCATCATCAAAAAGGGGGAGATTGTAAGATCAAGTTTTGATCTAGTAGTACAACTCTATGTTTTGATGATTACAAGTTAACCTTTTGATATGAACAATTGTGGTACTCTAACGTGTTTTTCTGAGTGTGCTATTTACAGGCTCTGACCCTGACTCAATTTCACACAAATCAGAAGCACTGTGTATAAAGGGTAACCCAAGCAACGCTTTCGCATTCACCATGTTCAGTATGAACAGTGGAAAAGCTTCAGAAGATCTGAAGCTATACAAACTCTGATGAGGACTCAGTCGCTAGAAGCTCTGATGATCCAGAAGTTCTGACAACCAAGAAACACTGAAGGTTCAGATGTTCCGATGGTGTAGAAGACTCTGAAGATCCAGAAGCTGAATAGTGGAAACTCTGAAGTCCAGAAGCAAGAAACTCTGAAGGCCATGTTCTTCCCTCTGAGTTCAGAATCAGAAGATACAATGGTCAGAGGATCTGTGCTTTCCCTCTGACTCTGATCAACCTGCTTCACAAGTTCCAATACGAAGCATTCCTCTGATCAGAAGTCTCCTAGGTTAAAAGGTCAAGTCGCTATCCAAGTACAAAAGCAAGTGTACCTTCCTGACGACCTACCTAACGTTCTCAGCCACAGCAGAAGCTGGATTTTCCAGAACTGCCCTCCAACGGTAGCATTTCCATGCAACGCTCAACCCTAATCCTTGGAGTATATATAGAGGCTGAAGATTGAAAGAAGCGGCTAGAAGAAGAAAAAATATACAAGAAGCAATACACACGCGCAAGACATATTCTAAGCTTTCTTTCATCTTGTAATTTATTTTAGTTTACACTCAGCTTATTCAGAAGCAAACCCTTGTAAACACCAACCTCAAACAGTTGTTTGATTTTTCCTTTAGGAGATCAAGGTTGATCGGATCCTAGAGAAGACTAAGAGAGTGAATCTTAGTGTGAGCTAAGTCAGTGTAATTGTTAGTCACTTGTAGGTTTCAAGTGCAGTTGTAACTCTTACCTGATTAGTGGATTGCCTTCATTCTAAGAAGGAAGAAATCACCTTAACGGGTGGACTGGAGTAGCTTGAGTGATTTATCAAGTGAACCAGGATAAAATCCTTGTGTGCTTTTCTATCTCTATCTTTTGCACTTAGTTCTCGAAAAGATTTGTTAAAATCTTTAAGGTGGTAGTTTTTGTACTGAAAACGTTATTCAAACCCCCCCTTTCTACCGTTTTTCATACCTTCACCAGATCGTGTAGAGTCCTCTCTTTATCTCTAGTCACCAAAGGTAATCACTTTCTCTCCCAAACCCATTGCATTGTCTTGATTCTATACGATGTCACTCAAGAGTGTCTCTTGCTTTTGACATACAAAAGAATTAAGTTGGGGGGTTTGAAGTTGCATCTGTTATGGTGAGGTTGTCCTTCACCCTTTCAATTGGTTGGGTTCTATGTGCCTTTAGATTGTAGGGCTTGGGTGACTATCCATTGGAATTTAAGGCTTAATGTTTTTGACCCCCCTCACCTGAAGAAAAGAAAACACGCCTCTTCTCAATTCATTTATCGCTCGTTCTGCAACTGATCAAGGTATGACCATATATACCTTATATATATATGTGTTCTTATGTAAGCCTATGAGACTTATATATCATCTGGAGTACTTTATCATCGTTAATTAGTTCATGACTTCATGTTAATTAAGTCTAATCTTATGATGGTTTTTCTAATGTCTCCTTAATTTTTCTTTTTCTATTTGGCTTATCTTGCAACTTATTCGTGGGAACCACTTGCTGATTAATTATGTCCAATGTAGTTTTAATTTGATAGATTGAGAAATATGGATCGGGAATGGATGTCTGCCAGTCGTTTGTCTCAGGAATATGAGGATGGAGTGAAAATGTTTATTAGGTTTGCAGTTGAGCATGAAGAAGACCCTACCAAAATCGTATGCCCTTGCTTAAAATGTTGTTTTGCAAAGCGAATTAGTGCGGCTGATTTGGAAGATCATTTGATAATGTATGGAATTGATCAAAGTTATAAATGTCGGACAAGGCATGGTGAGACAAGATGCAAGGGTAGTGATCCGGGAAATATTGAAAATCATGCTGCAGCTGATGCCAACGCAAAT